>NW_028238192.1:0-50203 GCF_015680905.1 Coptis chinensis
ATGCTTATTTTTCTTTGCCGCGGAGAACCAAGTTGGAACAATTATAGCGGAGGCTTGGTGATTGTTATATTGTCTCGTTGAACGGTGTTTTATCCGCGTTAAATTGTTATTATATCTTTTTGCATCGGCTTTGGATGCGTCTAAAAGTATTGGGTTTTACCAAAATTTGCCTCTAGCAATTTTCTGCACATGGCTCTCTTTACTTCGAGGAAAATATTATAAGATAACATTTTGACATCAATATTTTGAAGGGTTGTACTTGACATAAGTATCAAGTGGAGAAACTTCTGGAGTGGTCCTTTATCGTCAGCGGAGTCGATGAGTTCACCTGGGTATGTCATATCTGTTGACTCTCGTATTTTCTACCTGATATATCATCCTCATCTTTTCTGCGGTTGCTATTGCGGATGGAGGATACCTCGGAAGAGTTGATTGACTTAAAGGGGCGTTTCAAAGGTTATGTCAAATTGGATCCTTGATCAGTATGTGGAAGCGTGCTCGTGTATTATCTGGAAAAAGAACATTTGTTTAGGTGTTGAGTCATGAATTTATCGTGTATGCAAGTTATAAATGATCTCTTTCTAGAAGTTACATTTTATTCTCATTCCTATAATTGTGAATTAGAACAAGATTTATCACTAAATAGTAGAAACATCCTGACTCTTTCAGGCCATTTAGTTTCAAAAATAGAAGACAAAATGAAAAATTTAATTGATCTGGTGGGTGCATAATCACGTTTGTCCCTCTTCTTTTGGGCCAGGCGGTGAGTCTTAGCTAATGTCGCGTTCAAAAGTTACGTCATTTTATCGATTCACTCATCGATGTTATCGGTAGTGTTACTCAAGAAACAACATTTCTAGTGTCAACCTTAGTTATATTGACGCAGTCGTTGATGGTTTATTAAACGAGGAAAATACCTTTAAGTTGATGTATCACTTATAATATGTGTGTTACCCTTCGCGACATCGTGGGCCTTCGACCGCAATTATTATGAAATATCGTTTTGTGTCCCATGTAACTTAGGTTTAACGCTTCGAAAAATTGTTTTCGTGTTGGTAATGCATATAGAAGAATTACGCCCTGGCTTTGTTAATGTGTGTCGGTTAGAAGAATCCCGTACTCTTTCCTTCTATTATGCAGCCACTTGTGAAAGCTATAGCGCGACCGTGTGGCTTTGTTTGTCAGGTCTAGGTGTTGGGTTCAGTTTCCCGTTAGTTGAAGGAATTGTTAGCTTTTGGCTGCTTGAGAGTTCCTGTTCTGAGGGAGTTGAGGTAGCATATTGTGAAATTATACCTTTGCTAATCGTAATAAGTGTGGTCGAGGAAAGTGAGGATTCAAAGGATATATCTCGCTTTTGGGGGCCGGTCTATCTCATTCAAAGGTTTGTTGCTTTTAGCGGGTCAAATATTGGAGGGAGGTGAGGGACACACCATTTTGGAGTTTCATTTTAGGATAAGATTCATTGTTGGCGGTTAGCAAATGAATGCGGTTGTCAGTTATTTTGGTTTTGTTTTGCACTTCTGAGTATTTCATCCTACAACTCCCATTATCTTTCTTGTATATACTTCTTGGCGGAAAAAAAAAAACAAAGGAAGAAAAAATGTTTTAAAATCGAAAAAAAAAAAAATGTTCTCGCAGATAAAATATTTATAGTAGGTTGGAGATTACAAGCCTGACACAACATGAAAAAAAATTACATCGGTTAAAACAACCACCCCATTGAACTCAATCATGATTTCGAACCATGAAATCTTCCCACTAGCTAAAAATACAAAGTTATCGAGTGAATGTTCATATAAACTTTGATTAGTGCCACGAAGTCCCTTATGGCTAAAAATACTCTGAATGTCCCACATGACTTTAAAAGTTTAAAGTGGCTTGGTTCGATTTTTAAATGAATACCACACATTAAAGCGACGATGTGAAATTGAACTCTAAATCCAAGCAATGGAGATAAATGGCCTATGTTAATTGTATGGATAAGCATCTTGACTTATCAACCTGAATTGATAAATGTAATTTTGTTTATTTGTTTGTTTGTGTATGTGTTTGTTATTGGCGATTAGTGCAGCGTGATTATGCGCTTTCTGTTGTTTCTCCTTGGGGGTGCTACAAGCGGCATAGGTCACCCCATTTTACGGAGAGTTCAACAATTCCTCCTCCCTCTTCTACATTTCTTGGATTCTTCCATCAACTTGCAATATATATTGTAGCAAAACAACTTATCTTGAGAGGTTTGTCTCAATTGTGTTGTTCATTACTTGTATATCTTTTGCTTGGCCTTTCCCGCTCTTGACATTTCTTCTTGGCAATCTTGTGAGGAACAAATTATTAAAGTGATTAAATATCTAGAGCAAAGCCACAGTATTTGCTTGAATAAATTTTCTTTTAGAGTAATAACTATGCGTCATTCATGTATTAAAGACTTTTTGGGCCCGATCATATTGGATGATCTGAGGTCCCTCGGTCAAGTTCTTTAAGCTCCCATTGAAGTGACCTTTCACGGGTATAAAAGAAGTTTTTATTTATATTTGTTTCGCGGTATCTTTGAAAATATGACTTGTGTTGAATGGAATTATCTATATTGATGATATTGAATTTTTAGAATATGCAAGGATCTCCGGCTTGAAGAAAGGAACTCAAAAGTCAAGTGATTGGGTTATGACAAAGGGTATGAGGCGGTTGATTTCCCAGTGACACTTGCTATTTTTGGTTCACCGACCTCAATTTCTTTTTTTGTTGTCGACATTGGAAGTATAGTTGAGGAGTGCGGTGAAGAAAATGAGAAGCTTCAGTGTGGTGATTAATCTTTTGTTTTTATCTCTGTCTCCACAGAGGCGTTGTTTATGTGTGTAGATTATGAGCATCTCCTTTTCTAATGCGTAGTGAATGAATGAAGCAGTCTCATTGATCTGGACAGTTTCATTCTTTGTTGAAATTTGCATATGGGGCAAAACTTGTCAACTTTAAGTGGTCTACAAACTCTAGTTTGACCACATAAAATATTTCCCATGCATTGATTACTTGCATTTTGGCTTTTTTAATTTGGATAATTATGTCTCTTTTCTTTTCCAATTTGTTGTTTGTATCGGTTGGTTGTGATATTGATAAAACTTGGGTGGATGTTGTTGAATCGGCAAATTATGGGAATTTGGCCAAAATCTTATTTTTTGAAGAACTATGTATTATTTAGTTGATGGCTTTGAAGATTTTGTAATTGATATTAATTGTATGGATCTCAAATAATGATTTTGGATGATCTTAATTAATGAAATATATTTACTATAATTTATTGTGAATGAATACATTTGATCGGTGTTTTTAGTTTAATCATAAATTGTATTAGGCGGAGTTTATATAAATTGAAATGATTCAAAAATAATACGTTAATACCTATTATATATGAGAGTAAACCATTTACAGGCAGGCTTCGTAAAAAGAATTAGGGTGTTGTAAATGTGTTTAAAATACCAACACATACATTTGGTCTTGGTAAAACCACTAGCGGGGGCTAAAACACACTTTTAGTAGCGCGCTGGCGACTAATGGTTTAAACCTGCGACAAGACCTGGGAGGGCGGCTAAAAAACAGCTTTGGCGCCATGGCGCGACTAATGGTTTTAAACCTTTTGTGACGAAGTATGCTTCTTTTGTGATGCTGGGAAGGTGCAACCCGGGGGCAGCGGCTAGCGGTGCGGCTAAAAGAACATTTTGCCAGCGCCCGATGGCTTTCACAAATAGTTTAGAAAATATTTTTAAAAATAATCATTTAGTTTGGCAAGAGAAATACTTTAGCAAAATAATAACAATGTCAGGACAAAGCGTTGCAATAACCTTCAAGCTTTACTGCGGCCTTGATTGTGCGTCTTTCATTGGCTTTGCTGACCCAATTTTTTGCGGCGCTTTGTGGCGCCCACGGTGGCGTTGCCGTTGATCGTTAGCGGCTTTCGTGCCGCCGACACCGGTCGGCGTTCGCAGTGGAGCCTTCTGTTGTAGTGAAGCTCCTTATATGATTGCGTAAAGTTATGGACTACAACCTAATGATGATTGGTTCCTACTTGAGTTTGTATTCCCGGAAGGATAAGTTGTAGTTGAAAAAGGACTTTCGTAATCCTGACTTGTGCCGCGCTGGAGCCTAATTATTTGTAAAATTTGTTATCATTATAAATAAAATTTGAAACTTAAAAACAAACAACAAAACCCAACATTTTCTTTTATTCGAAGAGAATATCTGACAAAAATAAAATAAAAAAAAAAAACATTTTCTTTTATTTGAAGATTATATACTATAAATAAAAAAAAAAATAACAACTAGAACAACAACATTTTTCTTTTATTCGAAGAGTATATACTACAAAAATGCTAAAAAAAAAATATATATATATATATATATATATATATATATCACCATTTTCATTTTTTTAAGTAGATTATCCACTACAAAACCAAAAAAAAAAAATCTATAAAAAGCCACGATCTTCATCTTGGAAATCTGAAGTTTAAAACCCATCTAGAAAAAATTAAGTTTTCGCATTACATACCATGTAAAGTGTTCCGGGGCAAAAACACAAGTCTCATTTGTTATGCTTATCTGCTTTTCCTATTGTGTGATAACATCTGAGGAGGTTTTAGAGTTACCCAAATTATTTCATTACGTTCCGTTTCGACAATTTTGGTTTCTTAGCGCAACAATCGGTTAAGCTCGCCCAGTGATTGCGAGAAGTTATGGACTCTGACCTAAAGACAATTGGTTCCTAACGAGTTTGGATTCAAGAAAATAGGATTTTGCGATTCGGAAAGGACTTGCGTCCGCGACTTGTTACATGCTTGTCCTAATTATTTGTAAAATTTGTTATCATTATAAATAAAATTTCCACTTAAAACAACAACAAAACCAACATTTTCTTTTATTTGAAGAAAATATACAACAAAAAAAAAAAAATAAAAAAACATTTTCTTTTATTTGAAGATTATATACTATAAATAAACAAATAAAAAAAAAACAATAATAACAACAACAACATTTTCTTTTTTATTGAAGAGTATATATTACAAAAACTAAAAAAAAACTCATCATTTTCATTTTTTTTAAATTAGATTATCCACTACAAAAAGCAAAAAAAAAAAAAAAACTTTTGTCATTTTATTTTTTTAGTAGATTATCCTTTAAAAAAATAAAAAAATAAAAAAAAAAAAAAATAAAAACATTATAAAAATAAAACAAATCAAAACTCACAAAAGCAAAGCTAAGCGAACTTATTATGCTCAAATCTGATTCGTGCACTACTCTAAAAACATCCAAACAAAACTTCCGCTTATTGAAGTTTCAGCGTCATTAATTTTAGGAATATACTTGTTGGTCTAACTACTTTACTTGTGAAACATTCTTCCATATGTTCTACCTCAATACAAAGCCCGCGATCTTCATCTAAATATATCCGGGTTAAAAACTCATCTTGAAAAATTAACTTTTCACGCAATTACCGCATCGTAAGAGTGTTCGGACAAAAGCACATGTCTCATTTTATGTGCTTTCTCTTTCTATGTTATTGAAGACGAGGAGGGAGGCTAGAGTTTACCAGCATTGTTTCATTCCGTTCAATTTCGACACTGTTAGTTTCTTGGCACAACAATCTGTTAAGCTCCTTATATGATTGCATAAAGTTATGGACTACAACCTAATGACAGTTGGTTCTAACGAGTTTGTATTCCAGAGGATAGGATTTGTAGTTCGAGAAAGGAATTGCCATAATCACGACTTGTTGCATTTAGGCCTAATTATTTGTAAAATTTGTTATCATTATAAATAAAATTTCCACTTAAAAACAACAACAAAACCAACATTTTCTTTTATTCGAAGAGAATATACAACAAAAATAAAATAAAATAAAAACATTTTCTTTTATTTGACGATTATATACTATAAAAAAAAATAACAATTAGAACAACAACATTTTCTTTTATTCGAAGAGTATATACTACAAAAAAGCTAAAAAAAAAATCGTCATTTTCCATTTTTCGTAGATTATCCACTACAAAAACCAAAAAAATAAAAAATAAAATAAAAACGATCTTCATCTTGGAAATCTGGAAGTTTAAAAACCCATCTAGAAAAAATTAAGTTTTCCGCATTACATACCACGTAAGAGTGTTCGGGGGCAAAAACACAAGTCTCATTTGTTGTGCTATCTCTTTCCTGTTCAGGTGATAACAGGAGGTTTTAGAGTTAACCGGCATTGTTTCATTACGTTCGGTTTAGACAATTTTGGTTTCTTGGCACAACAATCGAGTTAAACTCCTTAGTGATTCACGAAAAGTTATGGACTACAACCTAAAGCAAGTTGGTTCTAACGAAGTTTGTATTAAGGAAGATAGGATTTTTGATTTTAGAAGGACTTAAGGTCAAAGCTTGTTACATGCTTGTCCTAATTATTTGTAAAATTTGTTATCATTATAAATAAAATTTCCACTTAAAAACAACAACAAAACCAACATTTTTCTTTTTATTTGAAGAAAATATACAACAAAAAAAAAATAAAAAAAACATTTTCTTTTATTTGAAGACTATATACTATAAAAAAATAAATAAAAAAAAAATAACAATAACCACAACAACATTTTCTTTTATTCGAAGAGTATATATTACAAAAAAACTAAAAAAAAAACTCATCATTTACATTTTTTTTCGTAGATTATCCACTACAAAAAGAAAAAAAAAAACAAAAACAAAAAAACCTTGTCATTTTTATTTTTTTCGTAGATTATCCACTACAAAAACCAAAAAAAATAAAAAAATTAAAAAATAAAAAAAAAAAAAACCTTATAAAATAAAACAAATCAAAACTCACAAAAGCAAAGCTAAGCCCGAACTTATTATGCTCAAATATAGGTTTAGGTGCACTACTTCAAAACATCCAAACAAATTTCCACTTATTGAAGTTTTGCGTCATTAATTTAGAATATATACTTGTTGGTCTAACTACCTTGTGAAACATTCTTCCATATGTTCTACCTCAATACAAAGCCACTGATCTTCATCTAGGATATCTGAAGTTAAAAAAACCCATCTTGAAAAAATTAACTTTTCACGCACATACCACGTAAGAGTGTTCAGACAAAAGCACATGTCTCATTTTATGTGCTTTCTCTTTCCTATTGTGTGATATCACGAGGGAGGCTTCTAGAGTTTACCATCATTGTTTCATTCCGTTCAATTTCGACACTGTTAGTTTCTTGGCACAACAATCTGTTAAGCTCCTTATATGATTGCATAAAGTTATGGACTACAACCTAATGACAGTTGGTTCTAACGAGTTTGTATTCCAGAGGATAGGATTTGTAGTTGAAAAGGAATTGTGTCCGCGACTTGTTGCACGCTAGGCCTAATTATTTGTAAAATTTGTTATCATTATAAATAAAATTTCCACTTAAAAACAACAACAAAACCAACATTTTCTTTTATTCGAAGAGAATATACAACAAAAATAAAATAAAATAAAAACATTTTCTTTTATTTGAAGATTATATACTATAAATAAAAAAAATAACAACTAGAACAACAACATTTTCTTTTATTCGAAGAGTATATACTACAAAAAGCTAAAAAAAAAAAAAAAAAAAAACATCGTCATTTTCATTTTTTCGTAGATTATCCACTACAAAAACCAAAAAAAAAAAAAAAAAATCCTATAAAAAGCCACGATCTTCATCTTGGAAATCTGAAGTTTAAAAACCCATCTAGAAAAAATTAAGTTTTCACGTACATACCATGTAAAGTGTTGGGGCAAAAACAAAGTCTCATTTGTTGTGCTATCTGCTCTATTGTTGTGATAACACGAGGAGGTTTTTCAGTTAACCGGCATTGTTTCATTACGTTCGAGTTTGACAATTTTGGTTTCTTTTTATTCACAACAATCCCGGTTAAACTCCTTAGTGATTCGCGAGAAAGTTATGGACTACAACCTAAAAGGCAGTTGGTTCCTAACGAGTTTGTATTCGGGAAGATAGGATTTGCGTTTTAGAAAGGACTTCATAACGTCAAAGCTTGTTACATGCTTGTCCTAATTATTTGTAAAATTTGTTATCATTATAAATAAAATTTCCACTTAAAAACAACAACAAAACCAACATTTTCTTTTATTTGAAGAAAATATACAACAAAAAAAAATAAAATAAAAAACATTTTCTTTTATTTGAAGACTATATACTATAAAAAAAAAAATAAAAAAAATAATAATAACCACACAACATTTTCTTTTTATTGAAGGTATATATTACAAAAAAAACTAAAAAAAAAACTCATCATTTTCATTTTTTTTCGTAGATTATCCACTACAAAAAGACAAAAAAAAAAACAAAAACAAAAAACACCTTGTCATTTTTATTTTTTTCGTAGATTATCCACTACAAAAACCAAAAAAAATAAAAAAAATAAAAAATAAAAAAAATAAAAACCTTATAAAAATAAAACAAATCAAAAACTCACAAAAGCAAAGCTAACTGAACTTATTATGCTCAAATACAGTTGCGTGCACTACTCTAAAACATCAAAAAAAACTTCACTATTGTAGTTTTAGGTCATTAATTTAGAATATACTTGTTGGTCTAACTACCTTGTGAAACATTCTTCCATATGTTCTACCTCAATACAAAGCCACGATCTTCATCTAGGATATCTGAAGTTAAAAAAAACCATCTTGAAAAAATTAACTTTTCACGCCGCATACCGTAAAAGAGTGTTCGGACAAAAGCATGTCTCATTTTATGTGCTTTCTCTATCTATTGTGTGATATACGAGGAGGCTTCTAGAGTTTACCATCATTGTTTCATTCCGTTCAATTTGAACCTTTGTTAGTTTCTTGGCAACAATCTGTTAAGCTCCTTATATGATTGCATAAAGTTATGGACTACAACCTAATGGCCAGTTGGTTCTACGAGTTTGTATTCGGAGGATAGGATTTGTAGTTGAAAAGGACTTGTGTCACGCCTTGTTGCCGCTAGGCCTAATTATTTGTAAAATTTGTTATCATTATAAATAAAATTTCCACTAAAAACAACAACAAAACCAACATTTTCTTTTTATTGAAGAGAATATACAACAAAAAAAAATAAAATAAAACATTTTCTTTTATTTGAAGATTATATACTATAAATAAAAAAATAACAACTAGAACAACAACATTTTCTTTTTATTCGAAGAGTATATACTACAAAAAGCTAAAAAAAAAAAAATATCATTTTCGTTTTTAGGTAGATTATCCACTACAAAACCAAAAAAAAAAAAAAAATCCTATAAAAAACCACGATCTTCATCTTGGAAATCAAGTTTAAAAACCCATCTAGAAAAATTAAGTTTTCACGCACATTTTATACCATGTAAGAGTGTTAGAGGCAAAAACACAAGTCTCATTTGTTGTGCTATCTCTTTCTTTATTGTGTGATAACACGAGGGAGGTTTTAGAGTTAACCAACATTGTTTCATTATTCACGTTCGGTTTAAAACAATTTTGGTTTCTTTTAGCACAACAATCCCGGTTAAAACTCCTTAGTGATTGCAGAAAGTTATGGACTACAACCTAAAGGCGGTTGGTTCTAACGAGTTTGGATTCCAGGAAGATAGGATTCGCGATTCGAAAAGGACTTCCGTCACAGCTTGTTGCACGCTTGTCCTAATTATTTGTAAAATTTGTTATCATTATAAATAAAATTTCCACTTAAAAACAACAAAAAAACCAACATTTTCTTTTATTTGAAGAGAATATACAACAAAAAAAATAAAATAAAAGACATTTTCTTTTATTTGTAGACTATATACTAAAAATAAAAAAATAAAAATAAATAACAATAACAACAACAACATTTTCTTTTATTCGAAGAGTATATATTACAAAAAAACTAAAAAAAAATCATCATTTTCATTTTTTTTTTTTTTATCCAAAAAAAAAAAAAAAAAAAAAAAAACATTGTCATTTTTATTTTTTAGTAAGATTATCCACTTCAAAAACAAAAAAAAAAAAAAAAAAAAAAACATAAAAATAAAACAAATCAAAAACTCACAAAGCAAAGCTAAACTTACTTATTATGCTCAAATACGATTCGTGCACTACTCTAAAACATCAAACGACTTCCCTATTGAAGTTTCGTCATTAATTTAGAATATACTTGTTGGTCTAACTACCTTGTGAAACATTCTTCCATATGTTCTACCCTCGATAAAAAGCCAATGATCTTCATCTAGGATATCGAAGTTAAAAAAACCCATCTTGAAAAAATTAACTTTTCACGCATACCACGTAAGAGTGTTGGACAAAAAGCACATGTCTCTGTTTTATGTAATTTCTGCTCTATTATGTGATAACGAGGAGGCTTCTAGAGTTTACCAAAGATTGTTTCATTCCGTTCAATTTCGACACCTTGTTAGTTTCTTGGCACAACAATCATTAAGCTCCTTATATGATTGCATAAAGTTATGGACTCAACCTAATGACGTTGGTTCTAACGAGTTTGTATTCCGGAGGATAGATTTGTAGTTGAAAAGGACTTGTGTCACCGACTTGTTGCTTGCGGTAAGGCCTAATTATTTGTAAAATTTGTTATCATTATAAATAAAATTTCCACTTAAAAACAACAACAAAACCAACATTTTCTTTTATTCGAAGAGAATATACAACAAAAATAAAATAAAATAAAAACATTTTCTTTTATTTGAAGATTATATACTATAAATAAAAAAAATAACAACTAGAACAACAACATTTTCTTTTATTCGAAGAGTATATACTACAAAAAAGCTAAAAAAAAAAAAAAAAAAAAAAAACATCGTCATTTTCATTTTTTCGTAGATTATCCACTACAAAAACCAAAAAAAGAAAAAAAAAATCCTATAAAAAGCCACGATCTTCATCTTGGAAATCTGAAGTTTAAAAACCCATCTAGAAAAAATTAAGTTTTCACGTACATACCACGTAAGAGTGTTCAGGCAAAAACACAAGTCTCATTTGTTGTGCTATCTCTTTCCTATTGTGTGATAACACGAGGAGGTTTTTAGAGTTAACCAGCATTGTTTCATTACGTTCAGTTTCGACAATTTTGGTTTCTTGGCACAACAATCAGTTAAGCTCCTTAGTGATTGCAGAAAGTTATGGACTACAACCTAAAGACAGTTGGTTCTAACGAGTTTGTATTCGGGGAAGATAGGATTCTGATTCGAGAAAGGACTTGCGTCAAAGCTTGTTACATGCTTGTCCTAATTATTTGTAAAATTTGTTATCATTATAAATAAAATTTCCACTTAAAAACAACAACAAAACCAACATTTTCTTTTATTTGAAGAAAATATACAACAAAAAAAAAAATAAAAACATTTTCTTTTTATTTGAAGACTATATACTATAAATTAAAAAAAAAAAAAAAAATAACAATAACAACAACAACATTTTCTTTTATTCGAAGAGTATATATTACAAAAAAACTAAAAAAAACATCATCATTTTCATTTTTTTTCGTAGATTATCCACTACAAAAAGCAAAAAAAAAAAACAAAAACAAAAAAAACCTTGTCATTTTTATTTTTTTCGTAGATTATCCACTACAAAAACAAAAAAAAATAAAAAAAATAAAAAATAAAAAAAATAAAAACCTTATAAAAATAAAACAAATCAAAAACTCACAAAAGCAAAGCTAACTGAACTTATTATGCTCAAATACAGTTGCGTGCACTACTCTAAAACATCCAAACAGCTTCCACTATTGAAGTTTGCGTCATTAATTTAGAATATACTTGTTGGTCTAACTACCTTGTGAAACATTCTTCCATATGTTCTACCTCAATACAAAGCCACGATCTTCATCTAGGATATCTGAAGTTAAAAAAACTCATCTTGAAAAAATTAACTTTTCACGCACATACCACGTAAGAGTGTTCAGACAAAAGCACATGTCTCATTTTATGTGCTTTCTCTTTCCTATTGTGTGATAGCACGAGGAGGCTTCTAGAGTTTACCATCATTGTTTCATTCCGTTCAATTTCGACCTTTGTTAGTTTCTTGGCACAACAATCACGTTAAGCTCCTTATATGATTGCATAAAGTTATGGACTACAACCTAATGACGGTTGGTTCTAACGAGTTTGTATTCGAGGATAGGATTTGTAGTTCGAAAAGGACTTGTGTCACGCGACTTGTTGCTTAGGCCTAATTATTTGTAAAATTTGTTATTATTATAAATAAAATTTCCGACTTAAAACAACAACAAAACCAACATTTTCTTTTATTGAAGAGAATATACAACAAAAATAAAATAAAATAAAAAACATTTTCTTTTATTTGAAGATTATATACTATAAATAAAAAAATAACAACTAGAACAACAACATTTTTCTTTTATTCAAGAGTATATATATCAAAAAAAAAAAAAAAAACATCGTCATTTTCATTTTTTCGTAGATTATCCACTACAAAAACCAAAAAAAGAAAAAAAAATCCTATAAAAAGCCACGATCTTCATCTTGGAAATCTGAAGTTTAAAAACCCATCTAGAAAAAATTAAGTTTTCACGTACATACCATGTAAGAGTGTTCAGGCAAAAACACAAGTCTCATTTGTTGTGCTATCTCTTTCCTATTGTGTGATAACACGAGGAGGTTTTTAGAGTTAACCAACATTGTTTCATTACGTTCAGTTTTGACAATTTTGGTTTCTTGGCACAACAATCAGTTAAGCTCCTTAGTGATTGCAGAAAGTTATGGACTACAACCTAAAGACAGTTGGTTCTAACGAGTTTGGATTCAGGAAGATAGGATTTGCAGTTCAGAAAGGACTTGCGTCAAAGCTTGTTACATGCTTGTCCTAATTATTTGTAAAATTTGTTATCATTATAAATAAAATTTCCACTTAAAAACAACACCAAAACCAACATTTTCTTTTATTTGAAGAAAATATACAACAAAAAAAAATAAAAAAAATAACTTTGTCTTTTATTTGAAGACTATATACTATAAATAAAAAAATAACAATAACAACAACAACATTTTCTTTTATTCGAAGAGTATATATTACAAAAAAACTAAAAAAAAATCATCATTTTCATTTTTTTTAGTAGATTATCCACTACAAAAAAGCAAAAAAAAAAATTGTCATTTTATTTTTTTTATTTTTTAAATACAAAAAAAAAAAAAAAAAAAAAAACATTATAAAAATAAAACAAATCAAAAACTCACAAAAGCAAAGCTAACTGAACTTATTATGCTCAAATACAGTTGCGTGCACTACTCTAAAACATCCAAACAGCTTCCACTATTGAAGTTTGCGTCATCAATTTAGAATATACTTGTTGGTCTAACTACCTTGTGAAACATTCTTCCATATGTTCTACCTCAATACAAAGCCCGCGATCTTCATCTGGGATATCGAAGTTAAAAAAACCCATCTTGAAAAATTAACTTTTCAATGCATACCCGCGTAAGAGTGTTGGACAAAAAGCACATGTCTCATTTTATGTGCTTTTCTTCCTATTATTATTGTGATAACGAGGAGGCTTCTAGAGTTTACCAAACATTGTTTCATTCCGTTCAATTTCGACCTTTGTTAGTTTCTTGGCACAACAATCTGTAAAGCTCCTTATATGATTGCATAAAGTTATGGACTACAACCTAATGACGGTTGGTTCCTACTTGAGTTTGTATTCGAGAGGATAGGATTTGTAGTCTGAGAAAGGACTTGTGTCCGCGGCTTGTTTACCGCTAGGCCTAATTATTTGTAAAATTTGTTATCATTATAAATAAAATTTCCACTTAAAAACAACAACAAAACCAACATTTTCTTTTATTCAAGAGAATATACAACAAAAATAAAATAAAATAAAACATTTTCTTTTATTTGGCGATTATATACTATAAAAAAAAATAACAACTAGAACAACAACATTTTTCTTTTATTCAAGAGTATATACTACAAAAAGCTAAAAAAAAAAAAAAAAAAAAACGTCATTTTCATTTTTAATTTTTAGATTATCCACTAAAAACCAAAAAAGAAAAAAAAAAAAATCCTATAAAAAGCCACGATCTTCATCTTGGAAATCTGAAGTTTAAAAACCCATCTAGAAAAAATTAAGTTTTCACGTACATACCACGTAAGAGTGTTCAGGCAAAAACACAAGTCTCATTTGTTGTCTATCTCTTTCCTATTGTGTGATAACAGAAGGAGGTTTTAGAGTTAACCAAAGCATTGTTTCATTACGTTCAGTTTCGACAATTTTGGTTTCTTGGCACAACAATCAGTTAAGCTCCTTAGTGATTGCAGAAAGTTATGGACTACAACCTAAAGACAGTTGGTTCTAACGAGTTTGTATTCAGGAAGATAGGATTTGCAGTTCAGAAAGGACTTGCGTCACAGCTTGTTACATGCTTGTCCTAATTATTTGTAAAATTTGTTATCATTATAAATAAAATTTCCACTTAAAAACAACAACAAAACCAACATTTTCTTTTATTTGAAGAAAATATACAACAAAAAAAAAAAATAAAAAACATTTTCTTTTATTTGAAGACTATATACTATAAATAAAAAAAAAAAAAAATAACAATAACAACAACAACATTTTCTTTTATTCGAAGAGTATATATTACAAAAAAACTAAAAAAAAAATCATCATTTTCATTTTTTTTGTAGATTATCCACTACAAAAAAAAAAAAAAAAAAACAAAAAAACCTTGTCATTTTTATTTTTTTCGTAGATTATCCACTACAAAAACCAAAAAAAATAAAAAAAATAAAAAATAAAAAAAATAAAAACCTTATAAAAATAAAACAAATCAAAAACTCACAAAAGCAAAGCTAACTGAACTTATTATGCTCAAATACAGTTGCGTGCACTACTCTAAAACATCCAAACAGCTTCCACTATTGAAGTTTGCGTCATTAATTTAGAATATACTTGTTGGTCTAACTACCTTGTGAAACATTCTTCCATATGTTCTACCTCAATACAAAGCCACGATCTTCATCTAGGATATCTGAAGTTAAAAAAACCCATCTTGAAAAAATTAACTTTTCACGCACATACCACGTAAGAGTGTTCAGACAAAAGCACATGTCTCATTTTATGTGCTTTCTCTTTCCTATTGTGTGATAACACGAGGAGGCTTCTAGAGTTTACCAGCATTGTTTCATTCCGTTCAATTTCGACACTGTTAGTTTCTTGGCACAACAATCTGTTAAGCTCCTTATATGATTGCATAAAGTTATGGACTACAACCTAATGACAGTTGGTTCTAACGAGTTTGTATTCCAGAGGATAGGATTTGTAGTTCAGAAAGGACTTGTGTCACAGCTTGTTGCACGCTAGGCCTAATTATTTGTAAAATTTGTTATCATTATAAATAAAATTTCCACTTAAAAACAACAACAAAACCAACATTTTCTTTTATTCGAAGAGAATATACAACAAAAATAAAATAAAATAAAAACATTTTCTTTTATTTGAAGATTATATACTATAAATAAAAAAATAACAACTAGAACAACAACATTTTCTTTTATTCGAAGAGTATATACTACAAAAAAGCTAAAAAAAAAAAAAAAAAAAACATTTTCATTTTTAATTTTTATCATTAGATTATCCACTACAAAAAAAAAGAAAAAAAAATCCTATAAAAAGCCACGATCTTCATCTTGGAAATCTGAAGTTTAAAAACCCATCTAGAAAAAATTAAGTTTTCACGTACATACCATGTAAGAGTGTTCAGGCAAAAACACAAGTCTCATTTGTTGTGCTATCTCTTTCCTATTGTGTGATAACACGAGGAGGTTTTTAGAGTTAACCAACATTGTTTCATTACGTTCAGTTTCGACAATTTTGGTTTCTTGGCACAACAATCAGTTAAGCTCCTTAGTGATTGCAGAAAGTTATGGACTACAACCTAAAGACAGTTGGTTCTAACGAGTTTGGATTCAGGAAGATAGGATTTGCAGTTCAGAAAGGACTTGCGTCAAAGCTTGTTACATGCTTGTCCTAATTATTTGTAAAATTTGTTATCATTATAAATAAAATTTCCACTTAAAAACAACAACAAAACCAACATTTTCTTTTATTTGAAGAAAATATACAACAAAAAAAAATAAAATAAAAAACATTTTCTTTTATTTGAAGACTATATATTATAAATAAAAAAATAAAAAAAATAACAATAACAACAACAACATTTTCTTTTATTCGAAGAGTATATATTACAAAAAAAAAAAAAAAATCATTTTTTCATTTTTTTTTAGTAGATTATCCACTACAAAAAAAAAAAAAAAAAAACATTTTTTTTTTTTTCAGTAGATTATCCACTCAAAAACAAAAAAAAAAAAAAAAAAAAAAAACATTATAAAATAAAACAAATCAAAACTCACAAAAGCAAAGCTAACTTAACTAACTTATTATGCTCAAATACTGATTCGTGCACTACTCTAAAACATCCAAACGCGGCTTCCACTATTGAAGTTTAAGGTCATCAATTTAGAATATACTTGTTGGTCTAACTACCTTGTGAAACATTCTTCCATATGTTCTACCTCACAATACAAAGCCACGATCTTCATCTAGGATATCCAAGTTAAAAAACCCATCTTGAAAAATTAACTTTTCAATGCACATACCATAAAGAGTGTTGGGACAAAAGCACATGTCTCATTTTATGTGCTTTCTCTTTCCTATTGTGTGATAACACGAGGAGGCTTCTAGAGTTTACCAGCATTGTTTCATTCCGTTCAATTTCGACACTGTTAGTTTCTTGGCACAACAATCTGTTAAGCTCCTTATATGATTGCATAAAGTTATGGACTACAACCTAATGACAGTTGGTTCTAACGAGTTTGTATTCCAGAGGATAGGATTTGTAGTTCAGAAAGGACTTGTGTCACAGCTTGTTGCACGCTAGGCCTAATTATTTGTAAAATTTGTTATCATTATAAATAAAATTTCCACTTAAAAACAACAACAAAACCAACATTTTCTTTTATTCGAAGAGAATATACAACAAAAATAAAATAAAATAAAAAACATTTTCTTTTATTTGACGATTATATAGTATAAATAAAAAAATAACAACTAGAACAACAACATTTTCTTTTATTCGAAGAGTATATACTACAAAAAAAGCTATAAAAAAAAAAAAAAAAAAAAACATCTTCATTTTCATTTTTTCGTAAATTATCCACTACAAAAACCAAAAAAAAAAAAAAATCCTATAAAAAGCCACGATCTTCATCTTGGAAATCTGAAGTTTAAAAACCCATCTAGAAAAAATTAAGTTTTCACGTACATACCACGTAAGAGTGTTCAGGCAAAAACACAAGTCTCATTTGTTGTGCTATCTCTTTCCTATTGTGTGATAACACGAGGAGGTTTTTAGAGTTAACCAGCATTGTTTCATTACGTTCAGTTTCGACAATTTTGGTTTCTTGGCACAACAATCAGTTAAGCTCCTTAGTGATTGCAGAAAGTTATGGACTACAACCTAAAGACAGTTGGTTCTAACGAGTTTGTATTAAGGAAGATAGGATTTGCAGTTCAGAAAGGACTTGCGTCACAGCTTGTTACATGCTTGTCCTAATTATTTGTAAAATTTGTTATCATTATAAATAAAATTTCCACTTAAAAACAACAACAAAACCAACATTTTCTTTTATTTGAAGAAAATATACAACAAAAAAAAAAAATAAAAACATTTTCTTTTATTTGAAGACTATATACTATAAATAAAAAAATAAAAAAAAATAATAACAACAACATTTTCTTTTATTCGAAGAGTATATATTACAAAAAAAAAAAAAAAAAATCATCATTTTTCATTTTTTTTTAGAGATTATCCACTAAAAAAAAAAAAAAAACAAAAACAAAAAAAACATTGTCATTTTATTTTTTTTTAGAGATTATCCACTACAAAACCAAAAAAAATAAAAAAAAAAAAAAATAAAAAAAAAATAAAAACCTTATAAAAATAAAACAAATAAAAACTCACAAAAAGCAAAGCTAAGCTGAACTTATTATGCTCAAATCTGATTCGTGCACTACTCTAAAACATCCAAACAGCTTCCACTATTGAAGTTTGCGTCATCAATTTAGAATATACTTGTTGGTCTAACTACCTTGTGAAACATTCTTCCATATGTTCTACCTCAATACAAAGCCACGATCTTCATCTAGGATATCTGAAGTTAAAAAAACCCATCTTGAAAAAATTAACTTTTCACGCACATACCACGTAAGAGTGTTCAGACAAAAGCACATGTCTCATTTTATGTGCTTTCTCTTTCCTATTGTGTGATAGCACGAGGAGGCTTCTAGAATTTACCAGCATTGTTTCATTCCGTTCAATTTCGACACTGTTAGTTTCTTGGCACAACAATCTGTTAAGCTCCTTATATGATTGCATAAAGTTATGGACTACAACCTAATGACAGTTGGTTCTAACGAGTTTGTATTCCAGAGGATAGGATTTGTAGTTCAGAAAGGACTTGTGTCACAGCTTGTTGCACGCTAGGCCTAATTATTTGTAAAATTTGTTATCATTATAAATAAAATTTCGACTTAAAAACAACAACAAAACCAACATTTTCTTTTATTCGAAGAGAATATACAACAAAAATAAAATAAAATAAAAACATTTTCTTTTATTTGAAGATTATATACTATAAATAAAAAAAAATAACAACTAGAACAACAACATTTTCTTTTATTCGAAGAGTATATACTACAAAAATCTAAAAAAAAAAAAAAAAAAAACATCATTTACATTTTTTTTAAGTAGATTATCCACTACAAAAACCAAAAAAAAAAAAAAAAAAAAAAAAAAAAAAATCCTATAAAAGCCACGATCTTCATCTTGGAAATCGAAGTTTAAAAACCCATCTAGAAAAAAAATTAAGTTTTCACGTACATACCATGTAAGAGTGTTCAGGCAAAAACACAAGTCTCATTTGTTGTGCTATCTCTTTCCTATTGTGTGATAACACGAGGAGGTTTTAGAGTTAACCAAAGATTGTTTCTTTTTTTTTTTTTTTGGCTCATACTATTTTATATATATCAATCTTAAAACAACCCACCTCACCCCATAAAGGAACACAATTTGTATCAACCATACAATTTGGAAGATCAGAGTTACCTAGCTGCTGATAGGCCCAAGCAGCTAGGGAGTCTGCATCCCCATTGAGAGTTCGACTAATCCATTTAAATTCTACAGAGCTACTAACAGGTACTAGCGAGGTAATATGGTTTGTCATGGTTTCCCATTCCCATCGACATAGATGCCCTTGTAGTGATCTGATCACCTCTTGGTTATCGCCTATACACACAAAATGTGGCTTCCCAAGCTTCCTTGCCCGAGAAAAACCACCGCTTCAACCAACTCCAAGATCATCGGTTCCCTCACAGTAGCTCTAAATCTTCTGACAGCTGCCCCAATGACGCATCCTTCACTGTCCGATGCTACTGCCCCAGCTCCTGCCCATCCCAATTCCCTGTGAAAAGATGCATCAAAGCTTATTATAATACTATCATTTGGAATAATGGGAAAAAGATCCTCAAAGCTATGTTCAAGTTTATCTGAGCTAAGGTTAGGGGTGAGATGTTCTTCTCTGAAGGCCTGGTAGCTCTTGTCTGCCTGTTTGCTGCTTTCCCTGAGAATTCTTTCTCTGTTGGCTTTCCTGTTCTCAAATTTGAGCTCATTTCTGGAATTCCATATGTAATATAGAATAAAAGCCATGTTTATCCCAGCCAGCGCTTGATCTTTTGCCTTGCTGCAGCTCCACAAGATCATCGTATCCAATCTCTGTCTTAGAGGAAGATGCTGTGTTGTCCTTAGCCCTAGTATAGAGCTGTACCACACAGTTCTTGTCCATTCACAAGTGAAGAAAAGATGCTTTCGGGTTTGTTTCCAAACTCCCTTTAAGCAAAAGGACATGATAAATCCCCTTTTATCTTTCTTTTCTGCGAGATCGTCTCCCATTGGAAGCATATGCATGTATAGCTTCCATAGGAACAACTGAATAAAAGCTGGTAATGGGGATTTCCACACCTGGGTGAGGGAGTGGGGGTTGCAGCTAGAGCTTTGTCCCAACCCATCCTCAGGTTTAAGGAACCTATATGCTGATTTAGCAGTTAGGTGCCCAAACTTGTCCCCATTCCACTTCATCTTGTCAGCCAAAGCTTGCTCAGGTCTAACTTTGATAGACAGGATGTGGTTGCTCAAGTAAGAATCAAA
The DNA here is from genome assembly GCF_015680905.1 of Coptis chinensis. Taxonomy (NCBI): domain Eukaryota; kingdom Viridiplantae; phylum Streptophyta; class Magnoliopsida; order Ranunculales; family Ranunculaceae; genus Coptis; species Coptis chinensis. The sequence goes on from NW_028238192.1 coordinate 20,242, forward strand.
ATGATTCCTTATCTTAGTCTCATCCCACCCACTTTTATCACTTAGGAACAGCTCAGAGACCACCTTGTTCTGCAAACTAGGGTGTTCCACCCCCAATTCTTCCAGGGTTACTGGTTTATTCTTACATTTTAGCCATGGGTCTTTGAAGCGGAGAAGTTGTTTCCCATTCCCAATCCCCATATTAAACCCCCACTAATGGCATTGAAGGCTTTGTGTATGCCTTTCCAAAAGTAGGAGGCTTTGTCAGGGGGTTTGTCTACATCTCCAATCCAGTTCTTCCCATATATGCTGAACAAGGTTCTTGTCCATAAGGAAGAAACATCTGTGGCAGCCTTCCATGGAAGCTTTGCAAGGATAGCCATATTCATGTCCCTGGCCTTCCTTAGCCCCAATCCTCCAACTTGTTTTGGTTGACAGATAGAGTCCCACCCTTTGGTGTGGACACTTTTTGTTTGTTCCTTCCCAGACCACCAGAATTCCCTACATGCTCTGTCTATCTTATTGCAAGTAGCCACAGGGAGCAGATAAGTGGACATAGCATATAGGGGTATGGTCTGAGCCACTGCTTGGATAAGAGTTGTTCTCCCAGCTTGGGATAACACCTTAGCTTTCCAGCCTTTTATCTTAGTATGGATCTTGTCTACTAGGTAGTCAAAGTCCTCTGACTTTTTCCTTGATAGCATAATAGGCACTCCCAGATATTTCTCTTTTGGAGAGAAATTTCTGATTTTCCAAAATCTCTTGAGTTTCATCTTATGTCTATAGTTGACATTCCTACTGAAGAATACACTAGACTTTTCATAATTTATTTTTTGCCCTGAGGCAGCACAGTAATCATCCAAAATTTTCTTCAGATTACCACTCTCTACCACATTTGCTTTAGTGAAGAGGATCAAGTCATCTACATATAGCAGATGAGTGAGAGCAGGAGAGTGTCTTTTGATTTTTATCCCATGTACCCTGTCCTCTTGTTCAGCCTTGGCCACCATTCTAGATAAAGCTTCTGAGACCAAAATGAACAAATATGGGGATATGGGGTCCCCTTGCCTAACTCCCCTTTCAGGGATGAACTTTTCCAGAGGGGACCCATTGAGCATGACTTGGAATGAGACAGTAGAGACACATTGGTATATCATATGTCTCCATTTCTCATTGAATCCAAGTTTTTCAAAGATTTTGTCAACAAAGCCCCATTCCACCCTGTCATAGGCCTTGGCCATGTCAAGCTTAAGAGCAATCCAACCCTCTCTCTTAGATTTCATGTTTTTCATGTTGTGAAAAACCTCACAAGCAAGGCCAACATTATCCCCAATGCTTCTGCCCTTGATAAAAGCCCCTTGGAATGGGGATATGATGTTGTTAATCGGACCTTTCATTCACCATAGCAAGAATTTTGGAGATAATCTTGTACCCAAAGTTACAGAGACTAATAGGCCTGAATTTAGAAGCATGGTCTGGGTTAGCAACCTTAGGGATCAAAGCTATAAATGTTTCATTTACCTCTGGGTTCAGGGATCCCAGGTTAAAGAAATCCTGAACAAAACCAACCACAGTTGTCCCTATGGTATCCCAGCACTTCTGATAAAAAATGCCTTGGAACCCATCAGGTCCAGGGGACTTTAGGCTCCCCATCTTTTTGACCACAGCCCAAATCTCCTCAGAAGTAGGAATAGCAGTGAGCCTTTCATTTTCAGTAGGGGTAACACAAGGTTGAAACAAATTAAGGATGTCCTCATTTGTTTCAGGTTGATCAGAGGTGAAAATCTCCTTAAAGTATTGATTAAGAGAGGTTCCCACCTCTGTTCTTCCTTCCTGCCATTCCCCCTCATTATTCCTTATCTTTTCTATATTATTTTTCCTTCTTCTGTATATGGTGGATAAGTAAAAGAACTTTGTATTTTTCCCACCATCTTTAAGCCAGGTATTAGATGACTTTTGTTTCCAAAAGTCTTCTTCTTTAATATACCAGTCCTGGAGCTCCTCTTTAAGCTTCTTAGCTTTGGTATAGGTTCCTATACTGAAAGGCTTGGACATAACAGAATTGAGCTTAGCTTGGGTAGCCTTTATATTAGTGAAAATATTCCCAAAAACATGCTTATTCCAAAGGCTGAGATCTTTCCTAGTTCTCCTCATCCTATTAATAAAGGTTCTATCAGGAATATCAGCCTGTATCGAGTTCCAAGCTTTCTCAATAACAGCCAAGCATCCCTCATTTTTGAGCCACATATCAAAAATTTAAAGGGTCTAGGCGACTTTTTCACTTTTATTTGCCGGTTATAAAATGTGAGAAATATGGTCGTAGTAGCATTGGCCCGTGTCCCGGATCTGGGCATTAGAAAGCGACAAAAGCCACTTTCGAGGTGTAGCCAAGGCTCGATCAAGCCTTTCCAAAATATGATCTTGAATCCTCCTATTGTTGCTCCAAGTGTATTTAGGACCCTTGAACCCTAAATCCACCAAATTGAATCGATGGTAGGCCATTGAACTCCTCCATGCTTTTAGTGATTTTACTTCTTCCCCTATTTTCTCATCTAGACTAGCAATGGCATTAAAATCCCCAAACAGGATCCAAGGTCCTGGGATCAAAGGGGCTAATCCCCTTAGCTCGTTCCACACTTTATTCCTATTGTGTGCAATAGGTTCCCCATACACAAAAGAAAAAAACCAAGGCTCCTTATGGAAATAATTGACAATTTTACCTGTAATTTGGTGTCGTGGAAGCTCCAAGAATTTCTAGATCAACTCCTTCTCTCCACAAGACTGCCATACCTCCACTCCTTCCTAGCGAAGGAACAGCAAAAGACCCACTCATCTTCAGTAGTTTACTCAGTTTCTTTATTCCGTCTTGACTTGCTTTAGTTTCAGACAAACACATTATATCAACTTGAACTTCCCCCCCAACAGGTCCTTTTAGTTGTTGAACCGCGTGGTGGTACCTATCCCCCCCAATTCCGGCTTGGATCGCGTCATGACAGGCGGCCTGAGGGGACAGCCACCGCGAGCCCTGAGGGAGAAAGTAATAGACCCTCACTGTTTATGTTATCCTCACTTCCTTTATTACTGTAGTCTTGCTTATGGCTGCTCCCCTCCACAACTAGAGCCTTCCCATCGTGTTTCGATCTTTGCGCTTTTTTCATGTATGCGGACTCTTTTCTCGAAAGCACCAGAGAATCATCCATAGCCAGAGGTATTGGTTGGTCATCAAACGCGTCACATTCGTCCTCTAGGCCAGCCATATCTTGGGCCTCATAATTGACAACTTCTTGATCTGGGTATTCTAGTCCAGCCTCGAACCTCAAATCTTCCTTCATCTCTTCAGAATCTTCTGTATCCACCTCCTCATCCGAGTCTGACTCCAGATCTTCTTCATTTGTTGCAGACTGTTCTGAGGAGGTATTCATGCTCTCCTCCTCAGTCCCCCCTCGTTCACTTTGGGATTCACTCGATCCACTAGAGATTGGAACAATTGGCGTTCCCATTGGGATGAGTCTATCTCCTTCCCCTCTATTTCTCATTTCATCTGCTTGTAACTTTGCCCTTTTTGATCTCTTCACCGCCTCTAGAATGCTCCTTCTCCGCCATTTATACTCGCCCTCCCCAGCCATGGGTTGATAAATTTCTATTGCTAGACTTCCTTTTCTTTTATTTCCAGTATTTCTTACTCCATTAGACTCCTCTTCCTTCTCTTCCAGCTCTGTGATCGCATTTAAACTGATCTGTGGCCTCCTCTTTTGCTTTATTCCTCGAGATACCTTTGTCTTGAAGCCTCGTCCACGCGTCGCTTTGCTTTGGAATAGGAACTCTGCTTTCTGCTCTCGCACGCTGGATATCTCCTCTTTCTCAGACTGGATCTCCTTGGTTTTGTTGAGCTTTTCCTTGGAACTCGCTGATTGTAGGTGTTGTGGTAGGTTTTGAGGGCGGCGTATCCCACTACCTTCATCATGCTTGACTTGACTAGATTGCGCTCCAGGTTGGACACATTGATTCTCGGTCTCAATCTTATCTTGTGTTGCATTCTCTCTCCCACCTTCTTCCCTATTTAAAGCAGCTGTTCTTATGTCCCGGCCCATTACGTTTTTGTTAATGTAGCCCATCTTATTTTGTGGCCTTTCAAACACCACCAGCTGGCCTCTGCCTCTTTTTTCCCCAGGCCCCAACAAATCTATCTCGCCTTTCTCTGGCCCATGTCCTTTGGGCCTATCTATCCTTTCTATCTGAGGGGGAGGTGGGGGTCCAGAATGCTGACTTCTATCCGTTGTAATAACATCTAGTCAATGCTAGCGTTGTGATTTCAGGTCCCCGTTTCCTCCTCGGCTAACTTGACCGAGTATTGGCCGTTTTTTTGTCTCTATTAGCTTCGAATTTTTCTGACGTGGCATTGTGCCATCTATCTTGTCTAGCTCTCAGCCCGTACCCTTTTCCTCCGTTAGCCGGAGACGCCGGCATTTCTTCCACTCTTAGCTTCTGCGGCTCTCCTACTATGACTACCCTTTGTTTCCCAGTAAATGCTATGCCATTGAAGAATTGTGGGGCTTTCAGATGGGATGAGAAAAAAGGTTTGATGACTGCTGGGGTTCCTCCGTTTTTTGATATATCATATCTATATTGTGCCCTAATCGGCAGATTATATTGGTCGCGTGTCCTATGATGCCGCTGAAAGTAATGTAAGATTTCAAGCTTCTCATACTTGAATCGACTATCGGGCCCCCCTCGTTTCCAATTTGATGTTTTGCTCCTTTGTTAGATGTTCTTTAATGTCCATTTCTATCTTTACTCCGCAACAAAGTCGGTTAAATTCTGGCGGGCATGAGAGATCGACTTCACATACTTCCCCAAGTTCTCAAGCCAATCTTCCGTACATTAGCTTGATTTATCGCATTACCTTTGGAAGATCCCAGATTTGTACCCAAAACTTAACAAAATCAAAATTATAATCCTCCATCCGGTGACTTCCCCTCCCACTCCTTAATTGATAGGATGTATCCATATATGTTCCATGGCCCGTTTTCCAAGATTACATGTGATCGTTCTTTTTTTCTTCTTCAAACATAATTTGGATATGATCTCTATCCACCATTTCCAAGCAGATTTCATACTTTTGTTTGCCATAATCTATGCACTTCCTCGACTTAGATCTTCTAGCTGTATTTTGTGCCCTCCATATATCTTACCCACAAAGAGTGAAGCGGTCCATTTATTTGGTCCGGACCATTTATGCAATCCAATTCAATCACCTTTTGTGCTTTCTTCCCGAAGAATAGATTAAACATGTTCTCACTGAATCTCCTCTATTCTCTTGTTTCCTTCCGTAAGCATGTCTCGTGTCCGGTGTTGTTCCACGCTAGATTCCATAGTTGCTTTCCCAAGCTGATAAAGTGAGGTGAAGAAATAAGGATCAGTGGTTCTCCTGCTTCCTATGTGGGAAGTGAAAAAAAAAAACCGGCTAATAGATTACACGCTGTAGATTAGATGACAGAGAAGAGATTAAGAGAGAGAAGCTCTGTTTTCGCCCACAGGAGAGGCTTTTTACAACTTGAGAAGAGATCTGAGAGACCAGGAGGGGTACCAGCATTGTTTCATTACGTTCAGTTTCGACAATTTTGGTTTCTTGGCACGACAATCAGTTAAGCTCCTTAGTGATTGCAGAAAGTTATGGACTACAACCTAAAGACAGTTGGTTCTAACGAGTTTGGATTCAGGAAGATAGGATTTGCAGTTCAGAAAGGACTTGCGTCCAAATTTTGTTACATGCTTGTCCTAAGTATTTGTAAAATTTGTTATCATTATAAATAAAATTTCCACTTAAAAACAACAACAAAACCAACATTTTCTTTTATTTGAAGAGAATATACAACAAAAACAAATAAAATAAAAAACATTTTACTTTTATTTGAAGACTATATACTGTAAATAAAAAAATAAAAAAATAACAATAACAACAACAACATTTTCTTTTATTCGGAGAGTATATATTACAAAACGACTAAAAAAAAAATCATCATTTTCATTTTTTTTTGTTAGATTATCCACTACAAAAAGGAAAAAAAAAAAATCATTGTCATTTTTATTTTTTTCGTAGATTATCCACTACAAAACCAAAAAAAAAAAAAAAAACATTATAAAAATAAAACAAATCAAAAACTCACAAAAGCAAAGCTAACTGAACTTATTATGCTCAAATACAGGTTTAAAAACTACTCTAAAACATCCAAACAGCTTCCACTATTGAAGTTTGCGTCATCAATTTAGAATATACTTGTTGGTCTAACTACCTTGTGAAACATTCTTCCATATGTTCTACCTCAATACAAAGCCACGATCTTCATCTAGGATATCTGAAGTTAAAAAAACCCATCTTGAAAAAATTAACTTTTCACGCACATACCACGTAAGAGTGTTCAGACAAAAGCACATGTCTCATTTTATGTGCTTTCTCTTTCCTATTGTGTGATAACACGAGGAGGCTTCTAGAGTTTACCAGCATTGTTTCATTCCGTTCAATTTCGACACTGTTAGTTTCTTGGCACAACAATCATTAACACTACAACAAAAAGGGTCCACATTTGCAAAGCACTCTTTTGCCACGCCTAAAATTTGCTGCAACAAATCATCTTTTACAACACCGTGTGGCGCTAAAAGGTCATCCGTCTTAATAGAATTTTCATTTTGGGAAATACCTAGAGCGGCGCCTTGAAGCGTTGCAAAAGTGTTTGTTTAAATTTTACGATAAATAAGAAAAATAATTAAATTGAAAATGTTTATTGTTGGCAACGAAAGTGTGGTGCTTGCTATAGATTAAATATCTATTGCAACCCCTTGCCGTCACCGGTAATTCGAATAGACTATGTATATGACTTGTTGCGGCGTTTTTGGTGTTGCCAATGGGCTTTGGTTTGGGCGGATGTATTCTTTTTTGGCTACAAAATATTTTTCAAGGCTACAATTTTCATGTTCCCGGCTGCAAATCATAACAGAATTAGAAATACTATCAAACAAAAACACATATTAAAACCCTAGATTGCCGTCTCTCTCCATCACGAAACTTCTTTCCTCCTTCTCCAAAACTCGTTCTCTTTCTCTCCACATTTTTTATTGTGATCTTTCTAGTCCTTTAAGGAAATGGTAGCTGCTTGCTTAGTGAAGGATCCAAAGAAGCGCCCTAGTGCAGAGAAGCTTTTGAAGCACCATTTCTTTAAACAGCACCGCCCGCATGAGTACCTGACTAAGACAATTCTTGATGTCTCCCTCCACTAGGTGATCGTTTTAGGCAGCTAAAGGTGTGGCTTTTATCATGTTGTTTCTTTGGGTCTAGTTTGTTTGTTTTTGTAGACAGGTCATATTAATTCAGTTAGTTTGCACAAATTTTGTTCATGATTTCAGACGAAAGAGGCCAACTTTCTTGTACAAAACAAGCCAATGTATGGGGATAAAGAGCACTTATCACAGGTGAAGTCTCATATAGATTTAGTTAACCTTAAATGTCGTTTAACTAGTTTATTGCTGCCATTTATTTTTTCTTTGGTTCTTTTATTTTTTATTCGTTATTATAAGGTTTGTTGTGTGGGATGTTATATAATTTTCGTTGCATAGTCTTGGAGTGGACAAGGCCCCAGAATCCAGTAAGTCCTACTTTGGCGTCATAAAAAGTGTTTGTACTTTCTCGGTGAACATCTTTGAGGGAAGTGATTACAATAACACTCTTTTTATTGGACGGTTTAAGCCACAGTTTTCACCTTATTGTTTCTAAAAAGAGGTTGGGTTAGTATTTAACCTAGGGTCATCTATTAGTCCAATTGGAAGTGCGTACAAAGTTCTGTCCAAAGTCTTTCTGTATTATTAAAACTGCATGGGAAGGGAAGGGAGAGCTAAACAAAGATTACCATGATGTACGTTGACGATCATCCGGCATGTAATGTTAAGAGTTGAAGATAGAGAACGGATTATGGCTCTGAATTAATTTATCAAGCAAAACTTCTACATCCATGGTGCAGTTTTTTATGGTAGTGAACTAGCGATGGTTTGCCATCTAGCTTTTTTAAAGCTCTGAAGACAAGGCAAACGGATCATTTGTCCACGTGATAAAGTTGACGAGTCCCTGAGCAAGATCACTTCTCAAACTTGTTGATTAGAGCTTGTATGACTGTTGTTTGGTGGTTTATGGAGTTGGGTGTATGTCTATTTCTTGACTTGAATTTGCATATGAAAATTGATGATTCTTCTCTCAATGAAACAACAAGGCTAAATTGCAAAAGCTTTTCGTACTTTTCCTAACATATTAGAATAATTGGACTTGACAAAAGTTAAGTTATTTGACCTTTCTCCTCCATGTAAGAGAAGTCATGCCTTTTTGTAATTTGTGACGATTATAGTAGAAGAACTTTTACTATGAATATTTTCCTTTTGGCATGCTTCAAATTATACGTAAGTAATAGTCTCACTTGGAAATATATTGTGTTCATATTGGCGATAAAATAGACATCCCGTGCTTTGAAATTCTTTTCTCCTTGCGGCAAAAGTACATCTGAGGAATCGGTGCATGGAATTTTAATCTGGAGGATTTAAAAACTCAGCTGCACTTGTAAGGAGGTCCAATATCCGGTTGGATGACTATTTTGTTAATTCGGTCCATATTAAGTCAAACACATAGGAAACCAAGTGATATGAATATTTTTCAAGAGTCTTCTTTGTGTTTTTTGCGGTTCGATTTTGATGAAATTCCTTGAGACGATCTAGATAACAAGCATAATGATGGATATGATGATGTTTGTTTTTCGAACGCATTGTCCCCAATAAAGGCTAACGGCTCGATTCTGCACCTAAGCAAGAGGTATTATTCTTGAACCGTAATAATCACTATTTAACATGTCTTTAATAGAAAATTTTCTGGTCCCAACTTCGGATTGAATCTAAGATATTTTTGGCTCTAAAGAACCTTCTATTTTATTTCGGGATGAACTCAACGATCTTGAGAATGTGGAGGATCCGCTTCGCTTCATTTCCTACTCTTCCTCTTGGGCACTCAAGTATGTTTATTTCTTCATGTACTTCCAAGTCCACCAATTCCATTTGGTTGAGAAACTCTGTAGTCTTGAGAGATGGCATAATGGCAATTCACAAAGATTTAATTGAAATTGATTGCGAGATTCACACAAATGTTGTTTACTACAATATTTGAGTTTGTTAATTTTAATTGGAGATCACCTAATCTCTTGTTTCCACGGTTTAGTTTACATCACCACAACCACCGCGGTAGTTGAAACCGAAATTGAGTATCTAAATTTTTTTGTGGAATTTATCTTTGGCGTTTGGTTGTTGCAGAGGTTGTTTTGATGTTGGTGAGGATGATGTGAATGCAAATTGCCCAGATTTGAAAGTTTCTCCTCAAACAGATTCTTCTCAAACGCTTGAACAACGTCATCTCCAAAGGGCGAGGAGCAGAAAGAATAAAAAATCATAGCGACTTGTTAGAGAGAAGTAGCTCTTTGCCCCATTTGTCATTCCCGGAGAACATAAAAAGACCTCGAGTGAAAATGTGCTTTACCCTTCAAGAAATATTAACGGCATTGGCGGCAAGTATTTCAATCTAGCATTATTGGGTAATTGTTATTCCTATCGTTGATTAGTATCAAATTTATGTGGGGTGACAAGTTGGGCATGTTAAAACAAGATCAATTTCTGAATTGGGGTGTCGATCGTTAACTTTCCACTTGTATTTATGTACTTAGAAGCTTAAATTTTCCCGGTTTCAAAAACCATGTGTGGTAGAGCAACATCAGCCCACACGTTTTATTATAGAACCCGATCATGTGGTATTGTTTCTCTCTAAAAGTTTACACTTCACGTCACGATCCGTTAATTGATAGAAAGGAAGGATCCAGATTGGGTAAGGGACAATGTGGACTTATCCCTATTAAATAATCTGCATATATGCCCTTCATAACTAGACAATTAAAACCCCAATCGATGTGGACAAATCCAATATACTAATTTTAATTCCTGGCGATCTTAATCACTCTCAATACTCCCTTCAAGGTTGAGTTAAGATATTAGTCAAACCCATTTCGATAAGACTAGACTAAAAGCCGCGATGACTACTAGACTTGGTTGACATGTAATCGCAGCTACTCAATAGAGACTTCGGGTCAATAGTTGTTATACTTGAACTATCTGAGGAAGCTTCTTAATGGAAAATGAATAATATGTTAAAAACGTCAATATGCTTATTTTGGCGCGCGGAGAACCAAGTTGGAGGCAATTATAACAGAGGCTTGGTGATTGTTATATTGTCTCGTTGAACCGCGTGTTTTATCCACGTTAAATTGTTATTATATCTTTTGCATCGCTTTGAATTGCGTCTAAAAGTATTGGGTTTTACCAAAATTTGCCTCTAGCAATTTTTCTGCACCATGGCTCTCTTTACTTCCAGAAAATATTATAAGATAACAGTTTTGACATCAATATTTTGAAAGGACTGTACCAACATAAGTATCAAGTGGAGAAAACTACGTGGTCCTTTGTATCGTCAAAAGCGGGAGGTCAATGAGTTCACCTCTGGTATGTCATATCTGTTGACTCTCTGTATTTTCTACCCCCGTTATATCATCCTCATCTTTTCTCTGGTTGCTATTGCCCGTGGAGGATACCTCGGAAGGGACAGTTGTTCAAATTAAGGGGCGTTTCAAGGTTATGTCACCGGATCGCATCCCAAGGTATGTGGAACTGTTATCGTGTATTATCCGGAAAAAATGAGAACATTTGTTTTAGGTGTTTGTTAGTCATGGTTACCGTGTATGCAAGTTATAAATGATCTCTTTCTAGAAGTTACATTTTATTCTCATTCCTATAATTGTAAATTAGAACAAGATTTATCACTAAATAGTAGAAACCTATCGCAACTCTTTTCAAAGGCAGCTACATTTAGTTTCAAAAATAGAAGACAAAAATGAAAAATTTAATTGATCTCGTGCATAATCCTGTTTGTCCCTCTTCTTTTTAGTCCTTGGCGGTAGGTCTTAGCTAATGTACGTTCAAAAGTTACGTCATTTTATCGTTCACTCATCAATGTTATCGGTAGTGTTACTACAAGAAACAACATTTCTAGTGTCAACCTTAGTTATATTGACACGATGGATCGTTCGGTCATTGTATTCGACAGGAAAAATACCAAAATTTGATGTATATCACTTATAATATGTGTGTACCGTGGTAATCCGACATGGATCGTGGACGCCAGCGTTCCGACCTGATTATTTATGAAATATGTTGTGTCCATGTAACATAGGTTTCAACATCAGAAAAATTGTTTTCCGTGTTGGTAATGCATATAGAAGAATTATGGCACATTAATGTGTATCCGGTTGGGGGAGTCGGGTAATCGTTCTTTCTATTATCTGTACTTGTGAGCTATGGCACGACCGTGTGGCTTTGTTTGTCGGGCCTCTAATTGTGGGTTAGAGTTTCCCGTAGTTGAAGGAATTGTTAGCTTTTCGGCTCTTGAGGGTTCATATTCCCTTGAGGGAGTTGAGGGTAGCATATTGTGGAAAATTATACCTTTGCTATCATGTACGTGTGGTCGAGGAGGAAAGTGAGAGATTTCAAGGATATATCTCACTTTTGGGGGAGAAGCGATTATCTCATTCAAAGGTTTGATACTTCTTGGGTCAAATATTTGGGAGGAATTGAGGGACACACCATTTTGGAGTTTCATTTTCAGATAAGATTCATTGTTGGCAGTTGTAAATGAGCTGTCTGGTGTGGTTATTTTGATTTTTGTTTTGCACTTCTAGTATTTCATCCTACAACTCCCATTATCTTTCTTGTATATACTTTACTGACTGGAAAAATAAAAAAACAAAGGAAGAAAAATGTTTTCGCCTATCAAGAAAATAAAATAAAAAATGTTCTCACCGATAAAATATTTATAGTAGGTTGAGATTACAACTGACACAACATGAAAAAAGTACATCAGTTAAAACAACCACCCCAAGTGAACTCCAATCATGATTTCCGAACCATGAAATCTTCCCACTAGCTACAAAGTACAAAGTTATCAGAGTGAATGTTCCATATAAACTTTAGTCAAGTGCACGTAAGTCCCTTATAGCTAAAAATACTCCTCTAATGTCCGCCCCTATGACTTTAAAAGTTTAAAGTGGCTACCGGTTTCAGTTTTAAATGAATACCACACATTAGAGCGAACGTGTGAAGTGAACTCTAAATCCACCAATGGAGATAAATGGCCCTCTATGTTAATTGTATGGATAAGCATCACCTGACTTGTCAACACAATTGATAAGAAGTGTAATTTTGTTTATTTGTTTGTTTGTGTATGTGTGTTTTGTGTGTGTGGCGATTGGTGCAGATTATCTGCTCTGTTGTTTCTCCTTCGTGGTGCTACAAACACATGGTCACCCCATTTTCTGAGGTTCAACAATTCCTCCTCCCACTCTTCAACCGCTTCCAGTTCTTCCATCATCGCAATATATATTAAAAAAAACAACATGCTGGGGTTTGTCTCAATTGTGTTGTTCATTACTTGTATATCTTTTTACTTGGCCTTTCCCTCTTTTGACATTTCTTCTTGGCAATCTTGTGAGAACAAATTATTAAGCTGATTAAATATCTAGAGCAAAGCCCTGTGCTTGCTTGAATAAATTTTCTTTTAGAGTAATAACTATCGTCATTCATGTATTAAGACTTTTGAACTCGATCATATTCTCGATGATACAGTCCTCGGTCCCGAGGTTGCTTTAGCTCCCATTAGTGACCTTTCATAGGTATAAAGAGAAGTTTTTTTATTTATATTTGTTTTAGCGTGATAACACTTGAAAAGAAATATGACTTGTGTTCGAATGGAATTATCTATATTGATGATATTGAATTTTTAGAATATGCAAGGATCTCCAACGCAAGAGAGAGAGAACTCCAAAGTCAAGTGATTCAGTTGCAACAAAGGTATGAGACGGACTGATTTCCCAACCGACACTTGCTATTTTTTGGTTCACCAAAGACTCAATTTCTTTTTGTTGTTGTCGACATTGGAAGTATAGTTGAGGAATTGCAGAGATGAAAATGAGAAACGCCGGTGGTGATTAATCTTTTGTTTTTATCCTGCCTCCCCGTGGCGTTGTTTATGTGTGTAGATTAGTGAGCATCTCCTTTCTAATCGTAGTGAATGAATGAACGAGTCTCATTGATCTGGACTGTTTCATTGCTGTTGAAATTTGCATATAGGGCAAAACTTGTCAACTTTAAGTGGTCTACAAACTCCTAGTTTGACCACATAAAAATATTTCCCATGCATTGATTACTTGCATTTTTGCTTCAATTTTATTTTAATTTGGATAATTATACTTACTAATGTCTCTTTTCTTTTCCAATTTGTTGTTTGTATCAGATTGGTTGGCGGTATATTGATAAAGAAAACTTGGGTGGATGTTGTTCGAATCGGCAAATTATGGGAATTTGGCCAAAATCTTATTTTTTTGAAGAACTAATATTATTTAGTTGATGGCTTTGAAGATTTTGTAATTCAAGATATTCAAGAGACTAATTGTATGGATGCTCAAATAATGATTTTGGATGATCTTAATTAATGAAATATATTTTGCTATAATTTATTGTGAATGAATACATTTGATCGGTGTTTTTAGTTTAATCATAAATTGTATTGGGCAGTTTATATAAATTGAAATGATTCAAAATAATACGTAATACCTATTATATATATATGAGTAAACCCATTTGCAACGCCGAAGCTCGTAAAAAGAATTAGGGTGTTGTAAATGTGTTTAAACAATTACCAACACATACATTTGGTGCGGCTAAAACCACTAGCGGGGTAGCTAAAAACACACTTTTAGCAACGCCTTTAGGCGCAGCTAAATGGTTTAAACCTTTTCACGACAAAGACCTAGGGGCAACTAAAAACACACTTTTTGGCAACGCCTTTGGCGCAGCTAAATGGTTTAAACCTTTTGTGACAAAACCTCAGTAGCTAATGCTTTGCTTCTTTTGTGATGCCGAGAGGGTGCAACTAAAAGTAACCCTTTTTGCAACGCTAGCAGGTGGCGACTAAAAGAACATTTTGCAACGCCAATCACGCAAATAGTTTAAATATTTTAAAAATCATTTTAGTTTGGCAAAATACTTTAGCAACGCTAATAAAGTAATAGCAATGGGACAAGGCGTTGCAATAACCTTCAAGCTTTTTATGACGCCAATTGTTCGTCTTCATTTAGCTTTGTGACCCAATTTTTGCAAAATGCCTTTGTGACGCCCACATTGGCGTTGCCATTGATCATTGGCAAGGCTTTTTCAGACTTATAGCGACACCGTGATGGCGTTGCAATTGATTGAGCCTTTCTTTGTAGTGTAAGCTCCTTATATGATTGCATAAAGTTATGGACTACAACCTAATGACAGTTGGTTCTAACGAGTTTGTATTCCAGAGGATAGGATTTGTAGTTCAGAAAGGACTTGTGTCACAGCTTGTTGCACGCTAGGCCTAATTATTTGTAAAATTTGTTATCATTATAAATAAAATTTCCACTTAAAACAACAAACAAAACAACATTTTCTTTTATTCGAAGAGAATATACAACAAAAATAAAATAAAATAAAAACATTTTCTTTTATTTGAAGATTATATACTATAAATAAAAAAAATAACAACTAGAACAACAACATTTTCTTTTATTCGAAGAGTATATACTACAAAAAAAAAAAAAAAAAAAAAAAAAAAAAAAAAAAAAATCGTCATTTTCATTTTTTCGTAGATTATCCACTACAAAAACCAAAAAAAAAAAAAAAAAAAAATCCTATAAAAAGCCACGATCTTCATCTTGAAATCTGAAGTTTAAAACCCATCTAGAAAAAATTAAGTTTTCACGTACATACCATGTAAGAGTGTTCAGGCAAAAACACAAGTCTCATTTGTTGTGCTATCTCTTTCCTATTGTGTGATAACACGAGGAGGTTTTTAGAGTTAACCAACATTGTTTCATTACGCTCAGCTTTCGACAATTTTGGTTTCTTGGCACAACAATCAGCTTAAGCTCCTTAGTGATTGCAGAAAAGTTATGGACTACAACCTAAAGACAAATTGGTTCTAACGAAGTTTGTATTCGTGAAGATAGGATTTGCAGTTCAGAAAGGACTTTGGCCACAAAATTTTGTTACATGCTTGTCCTAATTATTTGTAAAATTTGTTATCATTATAAATAAAATTTCCACTTAAAAAACAACAACAAAACCAACATTTTCTTTTATTTGAAGAAAATATACAACAAAAAAAAAAAAAACAAAATTTTCTTTTATTTTAAGACTATATACTATAAATAAAAAAATAAAAATAATAACAATAACAACAACAACAACAACATTTTCTTTTATTCGAAGAGTATATATTACAAAAAAAACTAAAAAAATCATCATTTTCATTTTTTTTCAGAGATTATCCACTACAAAAAAAAAAAAAAAAAAAAAAAAAAATTTTTTTATTTTTTTTTTCAGAGATTATCCACTACAAAACCAAAAAAAAAAAAAAAAAAAACTTATAAAAATAAAACAAATCAAAACTCACAAAAGCAAAGCTAACTCAACTTATTATGCTCAAATACAAATATGGCGCACTACTCTAAAACATCCAAACAAATTTCCACTATTGAAGTTTGCGCCATCAATTTAGAATATACTTGTTGGTCTAACTACCTTGTGAAACATTCTTCCATATGTTCTACCTCAATACAAAGCCACGATCTTCATCTAGGATATCCGGGTTAAAAACCCATCTTGAAAAATTAACTTTTCACGCACATACCACGAAGAGTGTTCGTCGCACAAAAAGCACATGTCTCATTTTATGTGCTTTTTCTCTTTCCTATTGGTGATAACACGAGGAGGCTTCTAGAGTTTACCAAAGATTGTTTCATTCCGCTCAATTTCGACAATCAAGTAGTTTCTTGGCACAACAATCTGTTAAGCTCCTTTATATGATTGCATAAAGTTATGGACTACAACCTAATGACAAATTGTTTCTAACGAAGTTTGTATTCCGTGAGGATAGGATTTGTAGTTCGAAAAGGACTTGTGTCACAAAATTTTGTTGCACGCTAGGCCTAATTATTTGTAAAATTTGTTATCATTATAAATAAAATTTCCACTTAAAAAACAACAACAAAACCAACATTTTCTTTTATTCAAGAGAATATACAACAAAAATAAAATAAAATAAAAACATTTTCTTTTATTTGAAGATTATATACTATAAAAAAAAAAAAAAAACAACAACTAGAACAACAACATTTTTTTTTATTCAAGAGTATATACTAAAAAAAAATAAAAAAAAAAAAAAAAAAAAAAAAAAAAACTCATTATTATTTTCATTTTTTCAGAGATTATCCACTACAAAACCAAAAAAAAAAAAAAATCCTATAAAAGCCAATACCTTGTGATCTTCATCTTGGAAATCAAGTTTAAAACCCATCTAGAAAAAAATTAAGTTTTCACATTACATACCACGTAAGAGTGTTCAGTAAAAAACACAAGTCTCATTTGTTGTTGTGCTATCTCTTTCCTATTGTGTGATAACACGAGGAGGTTTTTAGAGTTAACCAAAGATTGTTTCATTACGCTCAGGTTCGACAATTTTGGTTTCTTGGCACAACAATCGCTAAAGCTCCTTAGTGATTGCAGAAAAGTTATGGACTACAACCTAAAGACAAATTGGTTCTAACGAAGTTTGTATTCGTGAAGATAGGATTTGCGCTCTCGAAAGGACTTTATGGCCACAAATTTTGTTACATGCTTGTCCTAATTATTTGTAAAATTTGTTATCATTATAAATAAAATTTCCACTTAAAAACAACAACAAAAACCAACATTTTCTTTTATTTGAAGAAAATATACAACAAAAAAAAAAATAAATAAAAAAAACATTTTCTTTTATTTGAAGACTATATACTATAAAAAAAAAAAAAAAAAAAAATAACAATAACAACAACAACATTTTTTTTATTCAAGAGTATATATTACAAAAAAAAAAAAAAAAATCATCATTTTCATTTTTTTTTAGAGATTATCCACTACAAAAAAAAAAAAAAAAAAAAAAAAAAAAAAAAATTGTCATTTTTTATTTTTTTTTTAGATTATCCACTACAAAAAAAAAAAAAAAAAAAAAAAAAAAAAAAAAAAAATAAAAACCTTATAAAAAAAAAAAAAATCAAAACTCACAAAAAAGCAAAGCTAATCGAACTTATTATGCTCAAATACAGCTTGCGCAGCACTACTCTAAAACATCCAAACAAATTTCCACTATTGAGTTTTTCATGCGCCATCAATTTAGAATATACTTGTTGGTCTAACTACCTTGTGAAACATTCTTCCATATGTTCTACCTCAATACAAAGCCACGATCTTCATCTAGGATATCCGGGTTAAAAAACCATCTTGAAAAAATTAACTTTTCACGCACATATACCACGAAGAGTGTTCGCACAAAAAGCACATGTCTCATTTTATGTGCTTTCTTTTCCTATCAGGTGATAACACGAGGAGGCTTCTAGAGTTTACCAAAGATTGTTTCATTCCGCTCAATTTTCGACAATTTTAGTTTCTTGGCACAAACAACTGCTAAGCTCCTTATATGATTGCATAAAGTTATGGACTACAACCTAATGACAGTTGGTTCTAACGAAGTTTGTATTCCGAGGATAGGATTTGTAGTTCGAAAGGACTTGTGGTCACAAATTTTGTTGCACGCTAGGCCTAATGATTTGTAAAATTTGGTATCATTATAAATAAAATTTTCACTTAAAAACAACAACAAAACCAACATTTTCTTTTATTCGAAGAGAATATACAACAAAAAAAAATAAAATAAAAACATTTTCTTTTATTTGAAGATTATATACTATAAATAAAAAAAAAAAAAAATAACAATTAAAACAACAACATATTCTTTTATTCGAAGAGTATATACTACAAAAAAGCTAAAAAAAAAAAAAAAAAAAAAAAAAAATTTTTTTTTTCAGATTATCCATCCACAAAAAAAAAAAAAAAAAAAAAAAAAAAACCTAATAAAAAAAACAAATCAAAACTTTTATTATGTTCAAATACAGTTTAACTACTCTAAAACCCAAAAAGATCAAAAAATATACGCCTAACTACCTTGTGAAACATTCTTCCATATGTTCTACCTCATTACAAAGCCACGATCTTCATCTTGGAAATCTGAAGTTTAAAAACCCATCTAGAAAAAATTAAGTTTTCACGTACATACCACGTAAGAGTGTTCAGGCAAAAACACAAGTCTCATTTGTTGTGCTATCTCTTTCCTATTGTGTGATAACACGAGGAGGTTTTTAGAGTTAACCAGCATTGTTTCATTACGTTCAGTTTCGACAATTTTGGTTTCTTGGCACAACAATCAGTTAAGCTCCTTAGTGATTGCAGAAAGTTATGGACTACAACCTAAAGACAGTTGGTTCTAACGAGTTTGTATTCAGGAAGATAGGATTTGCAGTTCAGAAAGGACTTAAGGCCACAAAGCTTGTTTACATGCTTGTCCTAATTATTTGTAAAATTTGTTATCATTATAAATAAAATTTCCACTTAAAAACAACAACAAAACCAACATTTTCTTTTATTTGAAGAAAATATACAACAAAAAAAAAATAAAATAAAAAACATTTTCTTTTATTTGAAGACTATATACTATAAATAAAAAAATAAAAAAAAAAACAATAACAACAACAACATTTTCTTTTATTCGAAGAGTATATATTACAAAAAAACTAAAAAAAAAAATCATCATTTTCATTTTTTTTCGTAGATTATCCACTACAAAAAAAAAAAAAAAAAAAAAAAAAAAAAAACATTGTCATTTTTATTTTTTTTCGTAGATTATCCACTACAAAAACCAAAAAAAAAAAAAAAAAAAAAAAAAAAAAAAAAATAAAACCTTATAAAAATAAAACAAATCAAAAACTCACAAAAGCAAAGCTAACTGAACTTATTATGCTCAAATACAGTTGCGTGCACTACTCTAAAACATCCAAACAGCTTCCACTATTGAAGTTTGCGCCATCAATTCAGAATATACTTGTTGGTCTAACTACCTTGTGAAACATTCTTCCATATGTTCTACCTCAATACAAAGCCACGATCTTCATCTAGGATATCTGAAGTTAAAAAAACCCATCTTGAAAAAATTAACTTTTCACGCACATACCACGTAAGAGTGTTCAGACAAAAGCACATGTCTCATTTTATGTGCTTTCTTCCTATCAGGTGATAACACGAGGAGGCTTTTCTAGAGTTTACCAAAGATTGTTTCATTCCGCTCAATTTCGACAATCCGTTAGTTTCTTGGCACAACAATCTGTTAAGCTCCTTATATGATTGCATAAAGTTATGGACTACAACCTAATGACAAATTGGTTCTAACGAAGTTTGTATTCCGTGAGGATAGGATTTGTAGTTCAGAAAGGACTTGTGTCACAGCTTGTTGCACGCTTAGGCCTAATTATTTGTAAAATTTGTTATCATTATAAATAAAATTTCCACTTAAAAACAACAACAAAACCAACATTTTCTTTTATTCGAAGAGAATATACAACAAAAATAAAATAAAATAAAAACATTTTCTTTTATTTGAAGATTATATACTATAAATAAAAAAAAAAAAAAATAACAATTAGAACAACAACATTTTCTTTTATTCGAAGAGTATATACTACAAAAAAGCTAAAAAAAAAAAAAAAAAAAAAAATCGTCATTTTCATTTTTTCGTAGATTATCCACTACAAAAACCAAAAAAAAAAAAAAAACCTATAAAAATAAAACAAATCAAAACTTCATCTTGGAAATCTAATGTTTAAAACCCATCTAGAAAAAATTAAGTTTTCATCAATTCAGAATATACCACGTAAAACATTGTTCCATATGTTCAAAAATTACAAGTCTCATTTGTCTTGCTATCTCTTTCCTATTAAGGTGATAACACGAGGAGGTTTTAGAGTTAACCAAATGTCTCATTGTTTCATTACGCTCGGAGGTTTTAGACAATTTTGGTTTCATTACGCACAACAATCGGGGTTAAGCAAACAATTAGTGATTGCAAAAAAGTTATGGACTACAACCTAAAGACAGTTGGTTCTAACGAAGTTTGTATTCGTGAAGATAGGATTTGCAGCTCAGAAAGGACTTAAGGCCAAAGCTTTGTTACATGCTTGTCCTAATTATTTGTAAAATTTGTTATCATTATAAATAAAATTTCCACTTAAAAAACAACAACAAAACCAACATTTTCTTTTATTTGAAGAAAATATACAACAAAAAAAAAAATAAAATAAAAACATTTTTTTTATTTGAAGACTATATACTATAAATAAAAAAAAAAAAAAAAAACAATAACAACAACAACATTTTTTCTTTTATTCAAGAGTATATATTACAAAAAAAAAAAAAAAAAAAAAAAATCATTTTCATTTTTTTTCGCAGATTATCCACTACAAAAAGCAAAAAAAAAAAACAAAAACAAAAAAAACCTTGTCATTTTTATTTTTTTCGTAGATTATCCACTACAAAAACCAAAAAAAATAAAAAAAATAAAAAATAAAAAAAATAAAAAGCTTATAAAAATAAAACAAATCAAAAACTCACAAAAGCAAAGCTAACTGAACTTATTATGCTCAAATACAAATTTCTTGCACTACTCTAAAACATCCAAACAAATTTCCACTATTGAAGTTTCATACCATCAATTTAGAATATACTTGTTGGTCTAACTACCTTGTGAAACATTCTTCCATATGTTCTACCTCAATACAAAGCCACGATCTTCATCTAGGATATCCGGGTTAAAAACCCATCTTGAAAAAATTAACTTTTCACGCACATACCACGTAAAGAGTGTTCCGCAAAAAAGCACATGTCTCATTTTATGTGCTTTCTTTTCCTATCAGGTGATAACACGAGGAGGCTTCTAGAGTTTACCAAAGATTGTTTCATTCCGCTTCAATTTCGACACCGTTAGTTTCTTGGCACAACAATCTGCTAAGCTCCTTATATGATTGCATAAAAGTTATGGACTACAACCTAATGACAAATGGTTCTAACGAAGTTTGTATTCCGTGAGGATAGGATTTGTAGTTCGAAAAGGACTTGTGTCACAAATTTTGTTGCGCACGCTTGCCTAATTATTTGTAAAATTTGTTATCATTATAAATAAAATTTCCACTTAAAAACAACAACAAAACCAACATTTTCTTTTATTCAAGAGAATATACAACAAAAAAATAAAATAAAATAAAAACATTTTCTTTTATTTGAAGATTATATACTATAAAAAAAAAAAAAAAATAACAACTAGAACAACAACAACATTTTCTTTTTATTCAAGAGTATATACTAAAAAAAAAAAAAAAAAAAAAAAAAAACATTTTTTTTTTTTTTTTACAAAAAACCAAATTATCCACTACAAAAACCAAAAAAAAAAAAAAAAAAAAAATTATGTTCAAATAAAAGCCAATGATCTTCATCTTGGAAATCAAAGTTTAAAACCCATCTAGAAAAAATTTAAGTTTTCAATATACATACCACGTAAGAGTGTTCAGTTTAAAACACAAGTCTCATTTGTTGTGCTATCTATCTTTTCCTATCAGGTGATAACACGAGGAGGTTTTTTAGAGTTAACCAAAAGATTGTTTCATTACGCTCAGCTTCGACAATTTTGGTTTCTTGGCACAACAATCAGTTAAGCTCCTTAGTGATTGCAGAAAAGTTATGGACTACAACCTAAAGACAAATTGGTTCTAACGAAGTTTGTATTCGTGAAGATAGGATTTGCAGCTCGAAAAGGACTTTAAGGCCAAAAAAAAGCTTACATGCTTGTCCTAATTATTTGTAAAATTTGTTATCATTATAAATAAAATTTCCACTTAAAAACAACAACAAAACCAACATTTTCTTTTATTTGAAGAAAATATACAAAAAAAAAAATAAAATAAAAAACATTTTCTTTTATTTGAAGACTATATACTATAAATAAAAAAATAAAAAAAAATAACAATAACAACAACAACAACATTTTCTTTTATTCGAAGAGTATATATTACAAAAAAAACTAAAAAAAATCATCATTTTCATTTTTTTCGTAGATTATCCACTACAAAAAAAAAAAAAAAAAAAAAAAAAAAAAAAAATTTTCATTTTATTTTTTTAGATTATCCACTAAAAAAAAAAAAAAAAAAAAAAAAAAAAAAAAAAAAAAACCTTATAAAAATAAAACAAATCAAAAACTCACAAAAGCAAAGCTAACTGAACTTATTATGCTCAAATACAGTTGCGTGCACTACTCTAAAACCTCCAAACAAATTTCCACTATCAAGTTTCGCCATCAATTCAGAATATACTTGTTGGTCTAACTACCTTGTGAAACATTCTTCCATATGTTCTACCTCAATACAAAGCCACGATCTTCATCTAGGATATCTGAAGTTAAAAAAACCCATCTTGAAAAAATTAACTTTTCACGCACATACCACGTAAGAGTGTTCAGACAAA
Source organism: Coptis chinensis (assembly GCF_015680905.1). Classification (NCBI taxonomy): domain Eukaryota; kingdom Viridiplantae; phylum Streptophyta; class Magnoliopsida; order Ranunculales; family Ranunculaceae; genus Coptis; species Coptis chinensis. Next base: position 42,808 of record NW_028238192.1, read on the forward strand.
AGCACATGTCTCATTTTATGTGCTTTTTCTTTCCTATTGTGTGATAACACGAGGAGGCTTCTAGAGTTTACCCAGAATTGTTTCATTCCGCTCAATTTCGACATTTTTTTAGTTTCTTGGCACAACAACTGCTAAGCTCCTTATATGATTGCATAAAAAGTTATGGACTACAACCTAATGACAAATTGGTTCTAACGAAGTTTGTATTCCGTGAGGATAGGATTTGTAGTTCGAAAGGGACTTGTGTCACAAATTTTTGTTGCACGCTTGGCCTAATTATTTGTAAAATTTGTTATCATTATAAATAAAATTTCCACTTAAAAACAACAACAAAACCAACATTTTCTTTTATTTAAGAGAATAAGAACAAAAAAAAAATATATTTTCAACAAAAATATACTAAAATAAAAAAAAAAATTTTTTTTCTTTTATTTGAAGATTATATACTATAAAAAAAAAAAAAAAAAAAAAAAAACAAACAACAACATTTTCTTTTATTCAAGAGTATATACTACAAAAAAAAAAAAAAAAAAAAAAAAAAAAAATCAAAAACACATTTTCATTTTTTTCAAATAGAAACATCCACTATTGAAAAAAAAAAAAAAAAAAAAAAAAATCCTATAAAATTCCCATATGTTCTATCTTCATCATCTTGAAATCTGAAGTTTAAAACCCATCTAGAAAAAATTAAGTTTTCACGCACATACCACGTAAGAGTGTTCAGCAAAAACACAAGTCTCATTTGTTGTGCTATCTTTTCCTATCAGGTGATAACACGAGGAGGTTTTTGAGTTAACCAAAGATTGTTTCATTACGCTCGCTCAGCCGACAATTTTGGTTTCTTGGCACAACAATCGCTTAAGCTCCTTAGTGATTGCAGAAAAGTTATGGACTACAACCTAAAGACAAATTGGTTCTAACGAAGTTTGTATTCGAAGATAGGATTTGCAGCTCGTAAAAGGACTTTAAGCGCCACAAAAGCTTTGTTACATGCTTGTCCTAATTATTTGTAAAATTTGTTATCATTATAAATAAAATTTCCACTTAAAAACAACAACAAAACCAACATTTTCTTTTATTTGAAGAGAATATACAACAAAAAAAAAAATAAAAAAAACATTTCTTTTATTTGAAGACTATATACTATAAATAAAAAAATAAAAAAAAAATAACAATAACAACAACAACATTTTCTTTTATTCGAAGAGTATATATTACAAAAAAAAAAAAAAAAAATCATCATTTTCATTTTTTTCGTAGATTATCCACTACAAAAAAAAAAAAAAAAAAAAAAAAAAAAAAACATTCATTTTTTTTTTTTTTCTTATATTATCCACTACAAAAAACAAAAAAAAAAAAAAAAAAAAAAAAAAAAAACCTTATAAAAAATAAAACAAATCAAAAACTCACAAAAGCAAAGCTAACTGAACTTATTATGCTCAAATACAGTACAAGCACTACTACTCTAAAACATCCAAACAAATTTTCCACTATTGAAGTTTATACCATCAATTTAGAATATACTTGTTGGTCTAACTACCTTGTGAAACATTCTTCCATATGTTCTACCTCAATACAAAGCCACGATCTTCATCTAGATATATCCGGGTTAAAAACCCATCTTGAAAAAATTAACTTTTCACGCACATACCACGTAGAAGAGTGTTCGCACAAAAGCACATGTCTCATTTTATGTGCTTTCTTTCCTATTGTGGTGATAACACGAGGAGGCTTCTAGAGTTTACCAAAGATTGTTTCATTCCGCTCAATTTCGACATTTTTGTTAGTTTCTTGGCAAACAACTGTTAAAGCTCCTTATATGATTGCATAAAGTTATGGACTACAACCTAATGACAAATTGGTTCTAACGAAGTTTGTATTCCGTGAGGATAGGATTTGTAGTTCAGAAAAAGACTTGTGTCCAAATTTTGTTGCACGCTTAGGCCTAATTATTTGTAAAATTTGTTATCATTATAAATAAAATTTCCACTTAAAAACAACAACAAAACCAACATTTTCTTTTATTTCAAGAGAATATACAACAAAAAAAAAATAAAATAAAAACATTTTTTTTTATTTGAAGATTATATACTATAAATAAAAAAAAAAAAAAAAATAAAAAAACATAACAACTAGAACAACAACATTTTCTTTTTATTCAAGAGTATATACTACAAAAAAGGTAAAAAAAAAAAAAAAAAAAAAAATTTTTTCACAAAAGCAAATCTAACTTTTATTATCTAAAACCAAAACTCCACCAAAAAAAAAAAAAAAAAAAAAAAAAAACAAAATCCATATGTTCTACCTCATCTTTCATCTTGAAAATCTGAAGTTTAAAACCCATCTAGAAAAAATTAAGTTTTCACGTACATACCATGTAAGAGTGTTCAGGCAAAAACACAAGTCTCATTTGTTGTGCTATCTCTTTCCTATTGTGTGATAACACGAGGAGGTTTTTAGAGTTAACCAACGCATTGTTTCATTACGTTCAGTTTTGACAATTTTGGTTTCTTGGCACAACAATCAGTTAAGCTCCTTAGTGATTGCAGAAAAGTTATGGACTACAACCTAAAGACAAATTGGTTCTAACGAAGTTTGTATTCAGAAGATAGGATTTGCAGCTCATAAAAGGACTTTAAGGCCAAAGCTTGTTACATGCTTGTCCTAATTATTTGTAAAATTTGTTATCATTATAAATAAAATTTCCACTTAAAAACAACAACAAAACCAACATTTTCTTTTATTTGAAGAAATATACAACAAAAAAAAAAAAAAAATAAAAACATTTTCTTTTATTTGAAGACTATATACTATAAATAAAAAAAAAAAAAAAAAATAACAATAACAACAACAACATTTTTTTTATTCAAGAGTATATATTAAAAAAACTAAAAAAAAAAAAATCATTTTCATTTTTTTTCAGAGATTATCCACTACAAAAAAAAAAAAAAAAAAAAAAAAATTTTTTTTTTTTTTTTTTTCCACTACAAAAATCCAAAAAAAAAAAAAAAAAAAAAAAAAAAAAAAAAAAAAAAATAAAAATAAAACAAAAATCAAAAACTCACAAAAAGCAAAGCTAACTGAAACTTATTATGCTCAAATACAAATTGGCACACTACTCTAAAACATCCAAACAAATTTCCACTATTGAAGTTTGCGCCATCAATTTAGAATATACTTGTTGGTCTAACTACCTTGTGAAACATTCTTCCATATGTTCTACCTCAATACAAAGCCACGATCTTCATCTAGGATATCCGGGTTAAAAACCCATCTTGAAAAAATTAACTTTTCACGCACATACCACGAAGAGTGTTTCGCACAAAAAAGCACATGTCTCATTTTATGTGCTTTCTTTCCTATTGTGGTGATAACACGAGGAGGTTTTTAGAGTTTACCAAAGATTGTTTCATTCCGCTCAATTTCGGACAATTTTAGTTTCTTGGCACAACAACTGTTAAGCTCCTTATATGATTGCATAAAGTTATGGACTACAACCTAATGACAGTTGGTTCTAACGAAGTTTGTATTCCGTGAGGATATAGGATTTGTAGTTCGAAAGGACTTTAAGTCACAAATTGTTTGTTGCACGCTAGGCCTAATTATTTGTAAAATTTGTTATCATTATAAATAAAATTTCCACTTAAAAACAACAACAAAACCAACATTTTCTTTTATTCAAGAGAATATACAACAAAAAAAAAAATAAAATAAAAAAAAACATTTTCTTTTATTTGAAGATTATATACTATAAATAAAAAAAAAAAAACAACTAGAACAACAACATTTTCTTTTATTCAAGAGTATATACTACAAAAAAAAAAAAAAAAAAAAAAAAAAAAAAAAAAAAAAAAAAAAAAAAAAAAAAAAATTTTCAAACAAATTTTTCACAAAAAGCAAAGAGATTATCCAAATACAAAAACTCTAAAAAAAAAATCACAATTAATATAAAAAACATTCTTCCATAAAAGCATTACAAAGCCATCTTCATCTTGAAATCAAGTTTAAAACCCATCTAGAAAAAAATTAAGTTTTCACGCATATACCACGTAAGAGTGTTCGTGCAAAAAACAAAGTCTCATTTGTTGTGCTATCTCTTTCCTATCAGGTGATAACACGAGGAGGTTTTTTTAGTTAACCAAAGATTGTTTCATTACGCTCAGCTCGACAATTTTGGTTTCTTGGCACAACAATCAGCTTAAGCTCCTTAGTGATTGCAGAAAGTTATGGACTACAACCTAAAGACAAATTGGTTCTAACGAAGTTTGTATTCGTGAAGATAGGATTTGTAGCTCGAAAAGGACTTAAGGCCACTTGTTTACATGCTTGTCCTAATTATTTGTAAAATTTGTTATCATTATAAATAAAATTTCCACTTAAAAAAACAACAACAAAACCAACATTTTCTTTTTTTTTTTGAAGAAAATATACAACAAAAAAAAAAAAATAAAAAAAACATTTTTTTTATTTGAAGACTATATACTATAAATAAAAAAAAAAAAATAACAATAACAACAACAACATTTTCTTTTATTCAAGAGTATATATATTACAAAAAAAAAAAAAAAAAAAAATCATTTTCATTTTTTTTTTTCAGAGATTATCCACTACAAAAAGCAAAAAAAAAAAAAAAAAAAAAAAACCTTTAAATTTTTATTTTTTTTCAGAGATTATCCACTACAAAAAACCAAAAAAAAAAAAAAAAATAAAAAAAAAAAAAAGCTTATAAAAAAAAAAACAAATCAAAACTCACAAAAGCAAAGCTAAAAAACTTATTATGCTCAAATACATCTACTCTAAAAAACATCCAAACAAATTCCACTATCAAGTTTGCTAATCAATTTTAGAATATATACGCTTGGTCTAACTACCTTGTGAAACATTCTTCCATATGTTCTACCTCAATACAAAGCCACGATCTTCATCTAGGATATCCGTTTAAAACCCATCTTGAAAAATTAACTTTTCACGCTTTTCAATTAACTGAACATACCACGTAAGATTCGGACAAAAGCACATGTCTCATTTTATGTGCTTTCTTTTCCTATCAGGGTATATAACACGAGGAGGTTTCTAGAGTTTACCAAAGATTGTTTCATTCCGCTCAATTTCTCGAATAATCGCGGTTCTTGGCAAAAATAAATGTTAAGCTCCTTATATGATTGCATAAAGTTATGGACTACAACCTAAAGACAAACTGGTTCTAACGAAGTTTGTATTCCGTTAGGATTTGTAGTTCAGAAAAGGACTTGTGTCAAAAATTTTGTTGCACGCTAGGCCTAATTATTTTTGTAAAATTTGTTATCATTATAAATAAAATTTCCACTTAAAAAAACAACAACAAAACCAACATTTTCTTTTATTCAAGAGAATATACAACAAAAAAAATAAAATAAAATAAAAACATTTTCTTTTATTTGAAGATTATATACTATAAATAAATAAAAAAAAATAACAACTAGAACAACAACATTTTCTTTTTATTTTTTTCAAGTATATAAAAAGCTTTCAAAAAAAAAAAAATTTTTTTTTTCAGCAATTATCCACTACAAAACCAAAAAAAAAAAAAAAAAAAATCCTAAACCAATCTTTAAAAAAAAATCATTTAAAACCCATCTAAAAAAATTAAGTCAACGCACAAAAATCCATTTAAAAAAAATGTCTCATTTGTCATGGCACAAAGGTGTTTCTGCAAAAACACATTAGTCTCATTTTATATGATTATCTCCTGATAACACGCAGAAAAACCCATCTTGACTTAACCAAAGATTGTTTCATTAACGAAGTTTGTATTTTGGAATTTTGGATTTGTTTCTATTGGTTCTTAAAGCTCCTTAAGTTTGTTTGTCCTTTTATTTGGACTACAACCTGTTATCATTAAATAAAATTTCGACTTAAAAAAGTTTCAAAACCAACATTTTGATTTATTTGAAGAAAATTTGCGTCAAAAAAAATAAAATAAAAAAACTTGTCCTAATTATTTGTAAAATTTGTTATCATTATAAATAAAATTTCCAAAAAACAACAACAAAACCAACATTTTCTTTTTATTTGAAGAGAATATACAACAAAAAAAAATAAAATAAAAAATTTTTATTTTTTTTATTTGAAGATTATATTATAAATAAAAAAAAAAAAAAAAATAACAACAAAACAACAACATTTTCTTTTTTCCGGTCAAGAGTATATATTAAAAAAAAAAAAAAAAAAAAAAAAAAAAAAAAAAAAAAAAAAAAAAAAAAAAAAAAAAACCTATAAAAATTTCAAATCAAAAACTCACAAAAGCAAAGCTAACTCAACTTATTATGCTTCAAATACACTACACTACTCTAAAACATCCAAAAAAAAAAAAAACTATTAAATCCAATTAAGAATATAACGCTTGTCTAACTACCTTGTGAAACATTCTTCCATATGTTCTACCTCAATAATCCAATGATCTTCATCTTGGAAATCCAAGTTTAAAAACCCATCTTGAAAAAATTAACTTTTCACGCACATACCACGTAAGAGTGTTCAGACAAAAGCACATGTCTCATTTTATGTGCTTTCTCTTTCCTATTCTGTGATAACACGAGGAGGTTTTTAGAGTTAACCAAAGATTGTTTCATTACGCTCAATTTCGACAATTTTTGGTTTCTTGGCACAACAATCGCTAAGCTCCTTATATGATTGCAGAAAAGTTATGGACTACAACCTAAAGACAAATTGGTTCTAACGAAGTTTGTATTCCGAAGATAGATTTTGTAGTTCAGAAAGGACTTGTCAGGCCAAAATTTTGTTAAATGCTTGTCCTAATTATTTGTAAAATTTGTTATCATTATAAATAAAATTTCCACTTAAAAACAACAACAAAACCAACATTTTCTTTTATTTGAAGAGAATATACAACAAAAAAAAATAAAATAAAAAACATTTTACTTTTATTTGAAGACTATATACTATAAATAAAAAAAAAAAAAAAACAATAACAACAACAACATTTTCTTTTATTCGAAGAGTATTATTACAAAAAACTAAAAATCATCATTTTCTTTTTTTTTCAAAATTATCCAAAAAAAAAAAAAAAAAAAAACATTGTCATTTTTATTTTTTTTTCAGAATTATCCACTACAAAACCAAAAAAAAAAAAAAAAAATTTATAAAAATAAAACAAATCAAAACTCACAAAAGCAAAGCTTAACTCAACTTATTATGCTCAAATACAAATACACTACTCTAAAACATCCAAACAAATTTCCACTATCAAGTTTCATGCCATCAATTTAGAATATACTTGTTTGGTCTAACTACCTTGTGAAACATTCTTCCATATGTTCTAATCAATACAAAGCCAATGATCTTCATCTAGGATATCCCCGGGTTAAAACCCATCTTGAAAAAAATTAACTTTTCA